>NW_027183019.1:110000-115000 GCF_041146395.1 Eulemur rufifrons
TAACCCTCACCCTAAATCTTAACACTGACCCTAACCTTAACCTTTAACTCTAAGCCTAACCCTTAACCCTACAGTAAGGAAGACCCTTAATGCTAATGGGATCCCTTATCCCTAACCCTAACACTACAAATAAAAATAACCCTAACCTAGGATCCTTAAACCTAACCCCTAACACTTACTTTAACCCCAAACCCTAACCCTAATCCTAAGCATTAAACCTAACCCTATCTCTGAACCCTAACGCTAGCCCTTACCCTAACGTCTAGATCTAACCCTAAATCGAACCTACCGCCTAATCCTAACCTTAAGCCCTAATGCTAACTCTAACCCTGAACCCTAAACCTACCCGTAACCCTTAACACTAACCCTATCCGTGAACCTTAACCCTGACCCTAACCATTACCCGCACCCAAGCATTTAACCCTGACCCTACCCCTAATCCTTAATGATAACACTAACACTAAACCCTAACCCTAAGCCCAACACTTAACCCTAATCCTATTCCTTAACCCTAACCCTAACGCAAACCCCTAAACGTAACCCTAACCGTGACCAGTAAACCTAACCTTAACCTCTAACACAAACCATAGCACATAACTCTAACCCTAAAACTAAACCTAACCCCAACCCTAACCCTAAACCCTAACTCTTAACCTTAACCCTAAACGTTAACTCTCACGCTAACCTTTAATCCTAACCCTAATCCGAATCTTCAACCCTAAACCTAACACTTAACCCTAACCCTGTACCAAACCCTAACCCCTCATCTTAACCCTAACCGTAAACCTCAACCCTAAACCAAAGTGTAGCCGTTAAACCTAAGAGTAGCCTTTAAACCTAACCCTAATCCCTAACCCTAAGCCCTCACCCTAACACTAAATTTCATCCTTAACCCTAACCATAATCCTACCCTAATTCTCATTCTCAGACTTCTTGCTTTCTTAGAGTTTAGAAAGCCTGCCATCCTCCCATGCCATGCGTGAAAGGAGGCTCTACCACTGTGTCCTGCATGAAACCCACGGGCCCATACCCAGAGTATGATAGAGTGGGTTCCCGGGTACAATCCCAGCCCCCTAAACTCCCCCCGCCCGCCTAATGCAGACAGGGCCCGTGCGCTAAGCATAAACAATACCTTTAACAGATAACCCTAACCCTGAACATAACACCCAACCCTGTTCCTATTTCTCCCCTTAACACGTAAACCTCACCTTGCGCCTAACTTTAACGTCTTATCCTAACGTTAATGCATAACCCATTTCCTGAGAAAAACCTCTATCCCATAATAATAACCCTATCTCCTAGTCATCACTGTGACACCTAATCCCTAACCCTAATTCCAAACCGCTAACCCTAACCGTAACCCTACCTAAAACCCTAACACTGACAGTAACCCTTACTTCTAACCCCAACGCTATGCCTAACAAAAACCCTAACCCTTGACCCTAACCCTTCACCCTAACCCCTAAGCCTTACCCTAACCCTTAACCCTAATCCTAATCCTAACCATTAAACCTAACCCTAGCTCTTAAAGCTAACCCTAAACCTTACCCTCACGACTAGACCTAACCCTGACACTAACCTAACACCTAACCCTAACCAGAACCCCTAAAGCTAACCCTGAACCCTATCCCTAACCCTAGCAGTAAACTTTAACCCTAAACATAAGCCCAACCCGTAACCCTAATCCTATCCTTTTACCCTAAAACTAACCCCTAAACCTAACCCCTATACCTCACCCTAACTCTAACCCCAATCCTAATTCTAACCATACCCCTTCATAAAACACTAACTCCTAACCGCTAACCCTAACACTAACCAGAAACCCTAATCACTAATCCCTAACCCTAATGCTTAACCTTTACCCTAACCGTTAACCCTCACCCTAAATCTTAACACTGACCCTAACCTTAACCTTTAACTCTAAGCCTAACCCTTAACCCTACAGTAAGGAAGACCCTTAATGCTAATGGGATCCCTTATCCCTAACCCTAACACTACAGCTAAAAATAACCCTAACCTTTGATCCTTAAACCTAACCCCTAACACTTACTTTATCCCCAAAAACTAACCCTAATCCTAAGCATTAAACCTAACCCTATCTCTTAACCCTAACCCTAGCCCTTACCCTAACGCCTAGATCTAACCCTAAATCTAACCTACCGCCTAATCCTAAACTTAAGTCCTAATGCTAACTCTAACCCTGAACCCTAAACCTACCCGTAACCCTTAACACTAACCCTATCCGTGAACCTTAACCCTGACCCTAACCATTACCCGCACGCAAGCATTTAACCCTGACCCTAACCCTAATCCTTAATGCTAACCCTAACACTAAACCCTAACCCTAAGCCCAACACTTAACCCTAATCCTATCCCTTAACCCTAACCCTAACCCCAATGCTAACCCCTAAACGTAACCCTAACCGTCACCAGTAAACCTAACCCTAACCGCTAACACAAACCATAGCACATAACTCTAACCCTAAAACTAACACTAACCCTAAACCTAACCCTAAACCCTAACTCTTAACCTTAACCCTAAGCGTTAACTCTCACGCTAACCTTTAATCCTAACCTTAATCCTAATCTTCAACACTAAACCTAATACTTAACTCTAACGCTGTACCAAACCCTAACCCCTCATCTTAACCCGAACCGTAAACCTCAACCCTAAACCACAGTGGAACCGTTAAACCTAAGGGTAACCTTAACCCTAACCCTAATCCCTAACCCTAAGCCCTCACCCTAACACTAAACTTCATCCTTAACCCTAACCATAATCCTAACCCTAAATCTAATTCTCAGACTTCTTGCTTTCTTAGAGTTTAGAAAGCCTGCAATCCTCCCATGCCATGCGTGAAAGGAGGCTCTACCACTGTGTCCTACATGAAACCCACGGACCCATACCCAGAGTATGATAGAGTGGGTTCCCGGGTACAATCCCAGCCCCCTAAACTCCCCCCGCCCGCCTAATGCAGACAGGGCCCATGCGCTAAGCATAAACAATACCTTTAACAGATAACCCTAACCCTGAACATAACACCCAACCCTGTTCCTATTTCTCCCCTTAACACGTAAACCTCACCGTGCGCCTAACTTTAACCTCTTATCCTAACGTTAATGCATAACCCATTTCTTGAGAACAACCGCTATCCCATAATTCTAACCCTATCTCCTAGTCATCACTGTGACACCTAATCCCTAACCCTAATTCTAAACCGCTAACCCTAACCGTAACCCTAGCTACAACCCTAACACTGACAGTAACACTTACTTCTAACCCCAACGCTATGCCTAACAAAAGCCCTAACCCTTGACCCTAACCCTTCACCCTAACCCTTAAGCCTTACCCTAAACCTTAACGCTAATCCTAATCCTAACCATTAAACCTAACCCTAGCTCTTAAAGCTAACCCTAAACCTTACCCTCACGACTAGACCTAACCCTGACACTAACCTAACACCTAACCCTAACCAGAACCCCTAAAGCTAACCCTGAACCCTATCCCTAACCCTAGCAGTAAACTTTAACCCTAAACCTAAGCCCAACCCGTAACCCTAATCCTATCCTTTTACCCAAAAACTAACCCCTAAACCTAACCCCTACACCTCACGCTAACTCTAACCCCAATCCTAATTCTAACCATACCCCTTCATAAAACACTAACTCCTAACCGCTAACCCTAACACTAACCAAAAACCCTAATCACTAATCTCTAACCCTAACGCTTAACCTTTACCCTAACTGTTAACCCTCACCCTAAATCTTAACACTGACCATAACCTTAACCTTTAACTCTAAGCCTATCCCTTAATCCTACAGTAAGGAAGACCCTTAATGGTAATGGGATCCCTTATCCCTAACCCTAACACTACAGCTAAAAATAACCCTAACCTTTGATCCTGAAACCTAACCCTTAACACTTACTTTAACCCGAAACCCTAACCCTAATAATAAGCATTAAACCTAACCATATCTCTTAACCCTAACGCTAGCCCTTACCCTAATGCCTAGATCTAACCCTAAATCTAACCTACCGCCTAATCCTAACCTTAAGCCCTAATGCTAACTCTAACCCTAAACCCTAATCCTACCCATAACCCTTAACACTAACCCTATCCGTGAACCTTAACCCTGACCCTAACCATTACCCGCACCCAAGCATTTAACCCTGACCCTAACCCTAATCCTTAATGCTAACCCTAAGACTAAACCCTAACCCTAAGCTCAAAACTTAACCCTAATCCTATCCCTTAACCCTAAACCTAACCCTAATGCTAACCCCTAAACGTAACCCTATCCGTGCCCAGTAAACCTAACCCTAACCTCTAACACAAATCATAGCACATAACTCTAACCCTAAAACTAACCCTAACCCTAACCCTAACCATAAACCCTAACTCTTAACCTTAACCCTAAGCGTTAACTCTCTCGCTAACCTTTAATACTAACCGTAATCCGAATCTTCAACCCTAAACCTAACACTTAACCCTAACCCTGTACCAAACCCTAACCGCTCATCTTAACACTAACCGTAAACCTCAACCCTAAACCAAAGTGTAACCGTTAAACCTAAGAGTAATCTTTAACCCTAACCCTAATCCCTAACCCTAAGCCCTCACCCTAACACTAAACTTCATCCTTAACCCTAACCATAATCCTACCCTAAATCTCATTCTCAGGCTTCTTGCTTTCTTAGAGTTTAGAAAGCCTGCAATCCTCCCATGCCATGCGTGAAAGGAGGCTCTAACACTGTGTCCTGCATGAAACCCATGGGCCCATACCCAGAGTATGATAGAGTGCGTTCCCGGGTACAATCCCAGCCCCCTAATCTCCCCCCGCCCGCCTAATGCAGACAGGGCCCGTGCGCTAAGCATAAACAATACCTTTAACAGATAACCCTAACCCTGAACATAACACCCAACCCTGTTCCTATTTCTCCCCTTAACACGTAAACCTCACCGTGCGCCTAACTTTAACCTCTTATCCTAACGTTAATG
>NW_027183019.1:132500-175000 GCF_041146395.1 Eulemur rufifrons
CTCTAACACTAACCATAGCACATAACTCTAACCCTAAAACTAACCCTAACCCTAACCCTAAACCCTAACTCTTAACCTTAACCCTAAGCGTTAACTCTCACGCTAACCTTTAATCCTAACCCTAATCCTAATCTTCAACCCTAAACCTAACACTTAACCCTAACCCTGTACCAAACCCTAACCCCTCATCTTAACCCTAACCGTAAACCTCAACCCTAAACCAAAGTGTAACCGTTAAACCTAAGAGTAACCTTTAACCCTAACCCTAATCCCTAACCCTAAGCCCTCACCCTAACACTAAACTTCATCCTTAACCCTAACCAGAATCCTAACCCTAAATCTAATTCTCAGACTTCTTGCTTTCTTAGAGTTTAGAAAGCCTGCAATCCTCCCATGCCATGCGTGAAAGGAGGCTCTACCACTGTGTCCTGCATGAAACCCATGGGCCCATACCCAGAGTATGATAGAGTGGGTTCCCGGGTACAATCCCAGCCCCCAAAACTCCCCCCGCCCGCCTAATGCAGACAGGGCCCGAGCGCTAAGCATAAACAATACCTTTAACAGATAACCCTAACCCTGAACGTAACACCCAACCCTGTTCCTATTTCTCCCCTTAACACGTAAACCTCACCGTGCGCCTAACTTTAACCTCTTATCCTAACGTTAATGCATAACGCATTTCCTGAGAACAACCCCTATCCCATAATTCTAACCCTATCTCCTAGTGATCACTGTGACACCTAATCCCTAACCCTAATTCTAAACTGCTGACCCTAACCGTAACCCTACCTACAACCCTAACACTGACAGTAACCCTTACTTCTAACCCCAACGCTATGCCTAATAAAAACCCTAACCCTTCACCCTAACCCCTAAGCCTTACACTAACCCTTAACCCTAATCCTAATCCTAACCATTAAACCTAACCCTAGCTCTTAAAGGTAACCCTAAACCTTACCCTCACGACTAGACCTAACCCTGACACTATCCTAACACCTAACCCTAACCAGAACCCCTAAAGCTAACCCTGAACCCTATCCCTAACCCTAGCAGTAAAATTTAACCCTAAACCTAAGCCCAACCCGTAACCCTAATCCTATCCTTTTACCCTAAAACTAACCCCTAAACCTAACCCCTATACCTCACCCTAACTCTAACCCCAATCCTAATTCTAACCATACCCCTTCATAAAACAATAACTCCTAACCGCTAACCCTAACACTAACCAAAAACCCTAATCACTAATCCCTAACCCTAACGCTTAACCTTTACCCTAACCGTTAACCCTCACCCTAAATGTTAACACTGACCCTAACCTTAACCTTTAACTCTAAGCCTAACCCTTAACCCTACAGTAAGGAAGACCCTTAATGCTAATGGGATCCCTTATCCCTAACCCTAACACTACAGCTAAAAATAACCCTAACCTTGGATCCTTAAACCTAACCCCTAACACTTACTTTCACCCCAAACCCTAACCCTAATCCTAAGCATTAAACCTAACCCTATCTCTTAACCCTAACGCTAGCCCTTACCCTAACGCCTAGATCTAACCCTAAATCTAACCTACCGCCTAATCCTAACCTTAAGCCCTAATGCTAACTCTAACCCTGAACCCTAAACCTACCCGTAACCCTTAACACTAACCCTATCCATGAACCTTAACCCTGACCCTAACCATTACCCGCACCCAAGCATTTAACCCTGACCCTACCCCTAATCCTTAATGATAACCCTAACACTAAACCCTAACCCTAAGCCCAACACTTATCCCTAATCCTATCCCTTAACCCTAACCCTAACCCTAATGCTACCCCCTAAACGTAACCCTAACCGTGACCAGTAAACCTAACCCTAACCTCTAACACAAACCATAGCACATAACTCTAACCCTAAAACTAACCCTAACCCTAACCCTAAACCCTAACTCTTAACCTTAACCCTAAGCGTTAACTCTCACGCTAACCTTTAATCCTAACCCTAATCCTAATCTTCAACCCTAAACCTAACACTTAACCCTAACCCTGTACCAAACCCTAACCCCTCATCTTAACCCTAACCGTAAACCTCAACCCTAAACCAAAGTGTAACCGTTAATCCTAAGAGTAACCTTTAACCCTAACCCTAAGTCCTAACCCTAAGCCCTCACCCTAACACTAAACTTCATCCTTAACCCTAACCAGAATCCTAACCCTAAATCTAATTCTCAGACTTCTTGCTTTCTTAGAGTTAAAAAGCCTGCTATCCTCCCATGCCATGCGTCAAAGGAGGCTCTACCACTGTGTCCTGCATGAAACACACGGGCCCATACCCAGAGTATGATAGATTGGGTTCCCGGGTACAATCCCAGCCCCCTAAACTCCCCCCGCCCGCCTAATGCAGACAGGGCCCGTGCGCTAAGCATAAACAATACCTTTAACAGATAACCCTAACCCTGAACATAACACCCAACCCTGTTCCTATTTCTCCCCTTAACACGTAAACCTCACCGTGCCCCTAACTTTAACCTCTTATCCTAACGTTAATGCATAACCCATTTCCTGAGAACAACCCCTATCCCATAATTCTAACCCTATCTCCTAGTCATCACTGTGACACCTAATCCCTAACCCTAATTCTAAACCGCTAACCCTAACCGTAACCCTACCTACAACCCTAACACTGACAGTAACCCTTACTTCTAACCCCAACGCTATGCCTAACAAAAACCCTAACCCTTGACCCTAACCCTTCACCCTAACCCCTAAGCCTTACCCTAACCCTTAACCCTAATCCTAATCCTAACCATTAAACGTAACCCTAGCTCTTAAAGCTAACCCTAAACCTTACCCTCACGACTAGACCTAACCCTGACACTAACCTAACACCTAACCCTATCCAGAACCCCTAAAGCTAACCCTGAACCCTATCCCTTACCCTAGCAGTAAACTTTAACCCTAAACCTAAGCCCAACCCGTAACCCTAATCCTATCCTTTTACCCTAAACCTAACCCCTATACCTCACCCTAACTCTAACCCCAATCCTAATTCTAACCATACCCCTTCATAAAACACTAACTCCTAACCGCTAACCCTAACACTAACCAAAATCCCTAATCACTAATCCCTAACCCTAACGCTTAACCTTTACCCTAAGAAGTAGGAGAGTCATATGTATGAACGGTTACATTCACGCAGAGAAAGAAACTGTTGGGTGGTGTATGTACGCATGTTAATCTGTACTTTGGAGGAAGTTCGAGAGTCATATCTGGGGAAAATTGCAGTCACTTAGAGAAAGCAACAATCGGGGGCCGTTTTGTAGATCTGCTAAATTCTATTTTGGAAGAAGAGTGAAATTCATATGTGGGAACGCTTATGTTCACTCAGAGAAATCAACGATAGGGCAGTGTTTCGTTGGGATGCTAAAGTGTAGTTTGGAAGAAGTTCGCGAGTCTTATATAAGAAAGCTTACAGTCACCTAGAGAAAGTAACTCTCGGCAGATTGTTTCTAAGCGTGCTAAACTCTAATTTGCATCAATTGTGAGAGTCAAACATGGGAACGCTTACATTCACTCAGAGAACGCAACGTTTGGGTGGTGGTTTGTAAGCATTCTAAACTGTATTTTGGAGGAAGTAGGAGAGTCATATATACGAATGCTTACATTCACGCAGAGAAAGCAACTCTGTGATCGTATTTTGTTGGCATGCTAAACTGTGGTTTGGAAGAAGTTCGAGAGCCTTATATAGGAAAGATTACAGTGACACAGAGAAAACAACTCTCTGTAGTTTGTTGGTAGGTCTACTAAACTGTAATTTGGATGATGTGTGAGAACGCTTGCATTCACTCAGAGAAAGAACTTTGTCGTGGTGGTTTGTAGGAATAACAACTGTAGTTCGAAGAAGTAGGAGAGTCATATATGAACGGTTACATTCACGCAGAGAAAGCAACTGTGGAGTGGCGTATGTAATCATCATAATCTGTAGTTTGGAGGAAGTTCGAGAGTCATATCTGGGGAAAATTAGAGTCATTTAGAGAAAGGAACAATCGGGGGCTGGTGTGTAGGTCTGCTAAATTCTATTTTGGAAGAAGAGTGAGAGTCATATATGGGAACGCTTATGTTGACTCAGAGAAATCAACGATGGGACGCTGTATTGTTGGCATGCTAAACTGTAGTTTGGAAGAAGTTCGAAAGTCTTATATAGGAAAGTTTACAGTCACCTAGAGAAAGCAACTCACAGGAGGTGGTTTGTAAGCCGCTAAACTCTAATTTGGATGAAGTGAAAGAGGCATACATGGATACGCTTCATTCACTCAGAGAAAGGTAAATTGGGGTGCCGGTTTGTAGGTATACTAACTCCAGTTTGGAAGAAGTACTAGAGTCATATATATGAACGCTTATATGGACGCAGAGAAAGCAACTATGGGGTGGTGTTTTGTAGGCCTGCTAAAATATAGTTTGGAAGAAGTTCGAAAGCAGACAGTCACTTAGAGAAAGCAACTCTTGGCGGTGGATTTTTAGGTCTGCTAAATTGTATTTTGAAAGAAATACCAGAGTCATATATTCAAACGCTTACATTCATGCAGAGAAAGGAACTGTGGGGTGGTGTTTTCTAGGCGTGCTAAACTCTAGTTTGGACGAAGTTTGAGAATCACATATAAGAAAGCTTAGAGTCACTTAGAGAAAGCAAATCTCTGGGTGTGGAATGTAGGCGTGCTAAACTCTATTTTGGTTTAGATTGAGAGTCATATATGGAAAGGGTTACATTCACTCAGAGAAAGCAACGATGGTGTGGTGGTTTGTAGGCATACTAAACTCTAGTTTGGAAGAAGTAAGAAAATGATATATGGGAACGCTTACATTCATGCAGAGAAAGCAATTATGGGGTGGCTTTTTTGTACCCATGCTAATCTCTAGTTTGGAAGAAGTTATATAGGAAAGCGTACACTCATTTATAGAAACCAACTTTCGGGGGATGAAGGGTAGGCCTGCAAAACTCTACTTTGGAAGAAGTGGGAGAGTCATATTGGGGACCACGTACATTGACTCAGAGAAATCGAGGATGGGGTTGTGTTTTGTAGGCATACTAAACTCTAGTTTGGAGAAAGTAGGAGAATCATATATAGGAACGCTTACATTCATGCAGAGAAAGCAACTATGGAGTGAGGTTTGTATGCCTACTAAACTATAGTTTAGAGGAAGTTTAGAATCTTATATAGCAAAGCTTACAGTCACCTAGAGAGAGCAACTCTTGGGAGATGATTTCTAAGCCTGATAATTTGCACCAACTCTTAAAGTCAAGTATGGGAAGGTTTACATCCACTCAGAACGCAAGGTTTGGGTTGCAGTTTGTGGCCTTAATTGTAGTTCGGAAGAAGTAGGAAAGTCATATATATGAACGGTTACATTCACGCAGACAAACCAGCTATGGAGTGATGTGTGTATGCCTACTAAACTATAGTTTGGAGGATGTTCGAGAGTCATATCTGGAAAGCTTACAGTCATTTAGAGAAAGAAACTCTCAGGGGGTGGTTCGTAGGCCTGCTAAACTCTATTTTCAAAGAAGTGTTAAAATCATATACAGGAACGCTTACATTCACTCAGAGAAAGAAACGTTGGGGTGGCCGTTTGTGAGCATACTAAACTCTACTTTGGAAGAGGTACAAGAGACATAAATACGAACGCTTACATTAACACAGAGAAAGCAAATACGGGGTGCTGTAGTGCAGGCATGCTAAACTATAGATTAGAAGAAGTTCGAAAGCTGACAGTCACTTAGAGAAAGCAACTCTTGGCGGGTGATTTTTAGGTCTGCTAAATTGTATTTTGAATGACGTACCAGAGTCATATACAAACGCTTACATTCATGCAGAGAAAGAAACTATGGGGTGATGTGTTGTGGGGATGCTAAACTGCAGTTTGGAAGGTGTTCGAGAGTGTTATATAGGATAGCTTACAGTCACCTAGAGAAAGCAACACTCGGGACAGCTTTACAAGCCTCTAAACACTAATTAGCAGCAATTGTGAGAGTCAAACATGGGAACGCTTACATTCACTCAGAGAACACAACGTTTGGGTGGTGGTTTGTAGGCATAATAACTGTAGTTCAGAAGAAGTAGGAGAGTCATATATGAACGGTTACATTCACGCAGAGAAAGCAACTGTTGGGTGGCGTATGTATGCATGCTAATCTGTAGTTTGGAGGAATTTCGAGAGTCATATCTGGGGAAAATTACAGTCACTTAGAGAAAGCAACCATCGGGGGCCATTTTGTAGATCTGCTAAATTCTATTTTGAAAGAAGAATGAGAGTCATATATGGGAACGCTTATGATCACGAAGAGAAATCAACTATGGGGCGGTGTTTTGTTGGCATGCTAAACTGTAGTTTGGAAGAAGTTCGCGAGTCTTACATAGGAAAGTTTACAGTCACCCAGAGAAAGCAACTCTCGGGAGATTGTTTCTAAGCATGCTAAATTCTAGATTGCATCAATTGTGAGAGTCAAACATGGGAACGCTTACATTCACTCAGAGAACGCAACGTTTGGGTGGTGGTTTGTAAGCATTCTAAACTGTATTTTGGAGGAAGTAGGAGAGTCATATATACGAATGCTTACATTCACGCAGAGAAAGCAACTCTGTGATCGTATTTTGTTGGCATGCTAAACTGTGGTTTGGAAGAAGTTCGAGAGCCTTACATAGGAAAGATTACAGTGACACAGAGAAAAACAAATCTCTGTAGTTTGTTGGTAGGTCTGCTAAACTGTTATTTGGATGAAGTGTGAGAACGCTTGCATTCACTCACAGAAAGAACGTTGTCGTGATGGTTTGTAGGAATAAATGCTGTAGTTCAAAAGAAGTAGGAGAGTCATATATGAACGGTTACATTCACGCAGAGAAAGCAACTGTGGGGTGGTCTATGTAATCATCATAATCTAGTTTGGAGAAAGTTCGAGAGTCATATGTGGGAAAAATTAAAGTCACCTAGAGAATTGGAACCATCGGGTGTTGTGTAGGTCTGCTAAATTCTATTTTGGAAGAAGAGTGAGAGTCATATATGGGAACGCTTATGTTCACTCAGAGAAATCAACGATGGGGCGCTGTATTGTTGGCATGCTAAACTGTAGTTTGGAAGAAGTTCGAGAGTCTTATATAGGAAAGTTTACAGTCACCTAGAGAAAGCAACTCACAGGAGGTGTTTTGTGGGCCGCTAAACTCTAATTTGGATGAAGTGAAAGAGGCATACATGGATACGCTTCATTCACTCAGAGAAAGGTAAATTTGGGTGCCGGTTTGTAGGTATACTAACTCCAGTTTGGAAGAAGTACGAGAGTCATATATATGAACGATTATATGGACGCAGAGAAAGCAACTATGGGGTGGTGTTTTGTAGGCACGATAAAATATAATTTGGAAGAAGTTCGAAAGCTGACAGTGACTTAGAGAAAGCAACTCTTGGCGGTTGATTTTGAGGTCTGCTAAATTGTATTTTGATAGAAGTATAAGAGTCATATATAAAATCGCTTATATTTATGCTGAGAAAGAAACTATGTGGTTATGTTTTGTTGGCGTGCTGAAATGTAGTTTCAAAGACGTTCGACAGTCTTTTATAGGAAAGCTTACAGTCCCCCAGAGGAAGCAACTTTCGAGAGATAGTTTGTAAGCCTGCTAAACTCTACTTTGCATCATTTGGAACAGTCATACTTGGGAACGCTAACATTCTCTGAGAGAACGCAACGTTTGGTTGGTTGTTTGTAAGCATACTAAACTGTATTTTGGAAGAAGTAGCAGAGTCATATATATGAGTGCTTACATTCACGCAGAGAGGGCAACTATGGGGTGGTGTTTTGTAGGCATGCAAATCTCTAGTTGCGGAGAAGTTAAGAGTAATAGGAAAGCTTACAGTCTCACAGAGAAAGCAACCCTTGGGGGCCGGTTTGTAGTTCTGCTAAATTCTATTTTGGATGAAGTGTGAATCTTAAATGGGAACGCTAACATTCACTCAGAGAAAGCAAGGTTGCGGTGGTGATTTTTAGTCACACTAAACTGGAGTTTGGAGGAAGTACGAGAATAAAAGAATGCTTACATTCACTCAGAAAAAGCAACGTTGGGGAGGTGGTTGGTAGGTGTACTATACTTTGGAAGAAGTACGAGCGTGATGCATAGGAACGCTTACATTCACGCAAACTATGGGGTGGCCTTTTGTTGGCATGCTAAACTATGTCCCAAAGTCATATATAGGAAAGCTTATAGTGAGAGAAAGCAACTCTCGGGCGGTGTTTTTTAGGTCCGGCAAATTGCATTTTGAAAGCAGTCCGAGATTCATATAAGGGAAGGCCTATATCCACTCAGAGAAAGCAATGTTAGGCTGGTGGTTTGTAGGCATACTAAACTGTATTTTGGAACTCGTATGTATGACTCTCACACTTGATCCAAATTAGAGTTCACCAGGCCTATAAACCACATCCTGAGAGTTGCTTTCTCTAGGTGAATGTAAGCTTTCCTATGTAAAACTCTCGAACTTCTTCCAAACTAAAGTTTAGCATGCCAACAGTACACCACCGCATCGTTGCTTTCTCTGAGTGAACATAAGCATTCCCTTATATGAATCACTTTTTCCAAAATAGAATTTAGCAGACCTACAAACCAGTCCCCGATGGTTGATTTAGCTATGTGACTGTAATTTTCCCCAGATATGACTCTCAAACTTCCTCCAAAGTATAGATTAACATGCGTACATACACCACCCAACAGTTTCTTTCTCTGCGTGAATGTAACTGTTCATATATATGACTCTCCTACTTCTTCCGACCTACAGTTATTATGCCTACAAACCACCACCCAAACGTTGTGTTCTCTCCGTGAATGTAAGCTTTCCCATATTTGACTCTCACAATTGCTGCTAATTAGTGTTTAGAGGCTTGCAAAGCTGTCCCGAGTGTTGTTTTCTCTAGGTGACTGTAGCTATCCTATATAACACTCTGGAAGTCCTTTCAAACTGCAGTTTAGCATGCCAACAAAACATCACCCCATAGTTTCTTTCTCTGCATAAATGTAAGCGTTTGTGTATATAACTCTTGTACGTCTTTCAAAATACAATTTAGCAGACCTAAAAATCACCCGCCAAGAGTTGCTTTCTCTAAGTGACTGTCAGCTTTCGAACTTCTTCCAATCTATAGTTTAGCATGCCTGCACTACAGCACCCCGTATTTGCTTTCTCTGTGTTAATGTAAGCGTTCCTATGTATGTCTCTCGTACCTCTTCCAAAGTAGAGTTTAGTATGCTCAAAAACGGCCACCCCAACGTTGCTTTCTCTGAGTGAATGTAAGCGTTCCTGTATATGATTCGAACACTTCATTGAAAATAGAGTTTAGCAGGCCTACGAACCACCCCCAGAGAGTTGCTTTCTCTAAATGACTGTAAGCTTTCCAGATATGACTCTCGAACATCCTCCAATCTATCGTTTAGTAGGCATACAAACATCACTCCATAGTTGCTTTCTCTGCATGAATGTAAGCGTTCCTATAAATGATTCTCGTCCTTCTTCCAAACTAGAGTTTAGTATGCCTACAAACCACAACCCCGTCGTTGATTTCTCCGAGTGAATATACCCAGTCCCCCATATGACTCTCCCCCTTCTTCCAAAGTAGAGTTTTGCAGGCCTACAAATCATCCCCCGAAAGTTGGTTTCTATAAATGACGGTACGCTTTCCTATATATTACTCTTTAACTTCTTGCAAAATAGAGATTTGCATGGCTACAAAAAAGCCACCCCATAATTGCTTTCTCTGCATGAATGTAAGCGTTCCCATATATCATTCTCCTACTTCTTCCAAACTAGAGTTCAGTATGCCTACAAACGACCACACCATCGTTGCTTTCTCTGAGTGAATGTAAGCCTTCCCATATATGACTCTCACTCTGAAACCAAAATAGAGTTTGGCACACCTACATTCCACACCCAGAGATTTGCTTTAAGCGACTCTAAGCTTTCTTATATGTGATTGTCAAACTTCGTCCAAACTAGAGTTTAGCATGCCTAGAAACCACCCCACAGTTGCTTTCTCTGCATGAATGTAAGCGTTCATATACATGACTCTCGTACTTCCTCCAAAATACAGTTTAGAATGCCTACAAACCACCACCCAAACGTTGCGTTCTCTGAATGAATGAAAGCATTCCCATGTTTGACTCTCACAATTGATGCAAAGTAGAGTTTAGCAGGCCAAGAAAGGCTCTCCCGAGAGTTGCTTTCTCTAGGTGACTGTAAGCTTTCCTAAATAAGACTCTCCAACTTCTTCCAAACTACAGGTTAACATGCCCACAAAACATCACCCCATGGTTTTTTCTTTGCATGAATGTAAGCATTAGTATATATGACTCTGGTACTTCTTTCAAAATACAATTTAGCAGACCTAAAAATCACCCACCAAGAGTTGCTTTCTCTAAATGACTGTTCAGGTTTGGAACTTCTTCCAAACTATAGCATGCTTACAAAACACCACCACGTAGTTGCTTTCTCTGTGTGAATGTAAGCGTTCCCAAATATCATTCTCGTACTTCTTCCAAACTATTTAGTATTCCTACAAAAACCACCCCAGTGTTGTTTCTCTGAGGGAATGTAAGCGGTCCCATGTTTGACTCTCACACTTCATCCAAATTAGAGTTTAGCATGTGTACAAAAAAATCTCCCGAGAGTTGCTTTCCCTGGGTGACGGTAATCTTTCCTGTATAAGGTTCTCCAACTTCTTCCAAACTACAGTTTAGCATGCCTACAAAACCTGACGCCATAAGTGCTTTCTCTGTGTGAATGTAAGTGTTCCTATATAGGACTCTCGTACTTCTTCCAAACTACAGTTTAGTATGCCCTACAAACCACCACCCAAACGTTGTTTTCTCTGAGTGAATGTAAGCGTTCCCATATATGACTCTCACATTTCAACCAAAATAACTCTATTTCAACCAAAATAACTCTACATTCCACACCCAGAGAGTTGCTTTCTCTACGTGACTGTAAACTTTCCTATATATGACTCTCAAACTTCGTCCAAACTAGAGTTTTGCAAGCCTACAAAACACCACCCCATAGTTGCATTCGGTGCCGGAATGTAAGCGGTTCTACATGTGATTCTCTTGCTTCTTCTAGGAACCACAACCACAACGTTGCTTTCACTGAGTTCCCATATATTATTCTAACACTTCATTGAAAATAGAGTTTAGCAGGCCTACGAAACACCCCCTAGGGTTGCTTTCTCTAAGTGACTGTAAGCTACCCAGATATGGCTCTCGAACTTCCTCCAAACTATATTTTAGTAGGCATACAAACATCACTCCATAGTTGCTTTCTCTGCGTGAAGGTAAGCTTTCCTATATACGATTCTCGTACTTCTTCCAAACTAGAGTTGACTATGCCTACAAATCACAATCCCATCGTTGATTTCTCTGAGTGAATGCACGCGGTCCCCAATATGACTCTCTCCCACTTCCAAACTGGAGTTTTGCAGGTGTACAAAACATCCCCCGAGAGTTGGTTTCTATGACTGTACCCTTTCCTATATATTACTCCTTAACTTCTTCCAAACTAGAGATTAGCATGGCTACAAAAACGCCACCCCATAATTGCTTTCTCTACGCGAATGTAAGCGTTCCCATATATCATTCTCCTACTTCTTCCAAACTAGAGTTTAGTATGCCTACAAACCACCACGCCGTCGTTGCTTTCTCTGAGGGAATGTAAGCCTTCCCATATATGACTCTCACTCTTAAACCAAAATAGAGTTTAGCAGGCCTACATTCCACACCCAGAGATTTGCTTTCTCTAAGTGACTCTAAGCTTTCTTATATGTGATTCTCAAACTTCGTCCAAACTAGAGTTTAGCATGCCTATAAAACACCACCCCATAGTTACTTTCAGTGCGTCAAAATGTATGTGCTCCTATATGTGATTCTCGTGCTTCTTCCAAACTGCAGTTTAGTAAGCCTACAAACAACCCCATCGTTGCTTTCTCTGAGTGAATGTAAGCGTTCTCATATATGACTCTCACACTTCAACCAAAACAGGGTTTTGCAGGCCTACAAACCACCCGCCAAGACTTGCTTTTTCAAAGTGGCTGTTACCTTTCCTATATAGGACTCTGGAACTTCTCCCAAGCTAGACTTTAACATGTCTACCTGACACTACTCCGTAGTTGCTCTCGCTGTGTGAATGTAAGCGTTCCTATATATGAGTCTTGTACCTCTTCTTAACTAACATCTGGCATGCCAAAATAACACTCCCCCATAGTTGCTTTCTTTGAGTCAATGTAAACATTCCTATATATGTCTCTCGCACTTCTTCCAAACTAGAGTTGAATAAGTCTACAAACCAATCCCCGACAGCTGTTTTCTCTGAACGAATTTAAGCGTTCCTATATATGACTATGGCACTTCCTCCAAACTAGAGTTTAGAAAGCCTACACTCCACCCCTGTTCGTTGCTTTCTCTAAGTTACTGTATGCTTTCCTATACATGGCTCTCGAAATTTTCCAAACTAGAGTTAGCATGCCTACTATACGCCTACACATAATTGCTTTGTCTGAGTGAATATAAGCCTTCCTATATATGACTGTCGCACTTTTTCCAAATTAGAGTGTAGCCAGCCTGGAAAGCACCCCTTATAGTTGCTTTCATTGAGTGAATGTTAACATTCCTATGTATGACTCTCGCAACTTTTCCAATCTAAGATTTTAGCAATGCTACAAATCCCCCGCCGAGAGTTCCTATACATAACTGTCCTCTTTTTCCAAGCTAGAGTTTAGGAAGCCTAGAATCCGTCCCCCCGTAGACGCTTTATGTGAACGTAAGCGTTCTATATATGACTCTCGCCTTCCTCCAAACTAGAGCTTAGCAAGCCTACAAACCAACTCCCTATAATTGCTTTCTCTGAATGAATGATATCGTTCCTATATAAGACTCTCGAACTTCTTCCAAACCAGAGTTTAACAAGCCAAAAAAGCACCCCCCATAGATGCTTCCTCTAACTCAAAGCTAATATTCCTATATATGATTCAGCTTCTTCATCCAAACTAGAGTAAGGCAAGCCTACAAATCACACATCAATAGTTGCTTTCTATAAGTAAATGTAAGCATCCCTATATATGACTATAGCAATTCTTCCAAACTGGAGTTTAGCAAGCCTACAGACCCCAGGACTCCACTCCATAGTACCCTGGGCATTGGCGCCTGCCTGTCATGCAGGACATAGGGGCGGACGCTCATCTCAGACACGGCATTGGTGGATTGTAGGCTTTTTTAAGTTTTTGAATTGAAGAACTCTGAGAATTGGAATTCGGTTTAGGGTAAGGTTAGGTGTTAGGGACTAGGATTAGGTTTAGGGGTTAGGGTTTTAGGTTAGAATTAGGGTTAGGATTACTGTCAGGGTTAGAGATTAGGATTATGTTTAGTGGTTGGGTTTAGGTTTAGGGTGAGAGGCAAGAGTAAGGGTCAGGGATTAGGGTTACTGTTAGGAGTTAGATTCAGGGCTTACGAAGGGTTTGGTTTAGTGATAGGGTTAGGGCTTACGTTTAACGGTGTGTGTTAGGGCACGGGCCCCGTCTAATGTACGGGGCACTGTGGGTGTGGAGCAAGGCTGCGTCCCCACTTCATCTTACCCTTGGTGTTGGGCTTCAACTGTCACGCAGGACAAAGGCAGAGGCTCATGAAACGCATGGTTAGGATTAAGGTTTAAGGTTAGGGTCAAGGTTGAGGGTTAGGGTGAGGGTTAACAGTTAGAGTTAGGGTAAGGGGGTTAGGGATAGGGTTAGGGTTAAGGGTTAGGTTTATGGTTCAGGTTTAAGGTTAGCGTTAGAGGGTAGGGTTAGTGTAACTGTAGGTCAGTGTTGCGGTTAGATCTCTAGGCATTAGGGTAAAGGTCAGGGTTAGGGTTAAGAGTTAGGGTTAAGTTTAATGGTTAAGGATTGGGATTAGGGTTGAGGGTTAGGGTTAAGATTATGGGTAATGACTCAGGATCAAAGGTTAGGGTTATTTTTAGGCGTAGGGTTAGCGTAAGGGGTTAGGGTTAATGTTAGTGTTGTTGGTAGGGTTAAGGTTAGGGTTGGCGTTTCAGAATTAGGGATTAGGTGTTATGGTTATGGCTAGGAGTTAGCGTTAGATTTACGGTATAGGTCTTGTTCTCAGGGTGTCATGCATTAACGTTAAGATAAGGGGTTAAAGTTAGGGTTAGGGTGAGGTTTACGTGTTAAGGTGAGCAGTAGGATCAGGGTTAGGTGTTATGTTCTGGGTTAGGGTTATGGGTGAGGGGTAGGGTTTATCCTTAGGGCACGGGCCCTGTATGCACTAGGAGGCGAAGTTAGGGGTCTGTGATGGTCGCTGGGAACCCACTCTATCGCACGCAGTGTATGGGCCTCTGGGTTTCATGCAGGACACTGTGGCAGAGCCGGCTTTCATGCATGGCTTAGTAGGATTGTAGGCTTTCAAAACTCTGAGAAAGCAAGAAGTCTGAGAATTAGATTTCGGGTTAGGATTACGGCACGGTTTAGGGATGAAGATTAGTGGTTAGGGTGAGGGCTTAGGGTTAGGGGTTAGGGTTAGGGTTAGGGTTGCTGGTAGGGTGAAGGTTAGGTTTGACGTTTTAGAATTAGGGATGAGGTGTTACGGTTATGACTATGGTTTAGGATTAGAATTACGGGATAGGGCTTCTTCTCAAGGTGTTATGCATTCACGTTAAGTTAAGGGGCTAAGTTAGGGTTACGGGGAGGTTTATGTTTTAAGGTGAGCAATAGGATCAGGGTTAGGTGTTATGTTCAGGGTGAGGGTTATCTGTTAGGGGTAGTGTTTATACTTAGCGTACGGGCCCTGTCTGCACTGGGCGGGGGGCTGGGGTTAGGGGGATGGGATTGTCCCCAGGAACACACTCTATCGTACGCTGGGTATGGGCTCCTGGGTTTCATGCAGGACACAGTGGCAGAGCCCCCTTTTACTCATGGCATGGGAGGGTTGTAGGCTTTCTAAACTCTGAGAAAGCAAGAACTCTGAGAATTAGATTTAGGGGTAGGATTCTGGTAATGTTTAGGGATGAAGATTAGTGTCAGGGTGGGGTCTTGGGTTAGGGGTTGGGGTTAAAGGTTAGTGTTAGGTTTAACAGTTACAATTAGGTTTACGGTTAAGTCTCAGGGTTCGGGTTAAGGTTTGGGTTTAGCGTTTGGCACAGGGGTAGGCTTCAGTGTTAGCTTCATGGTTAAAGATTAGGAGTAGGGTTAGTGTGAGGGTTAAGGGTAAGGGTCAAGATTAAGGGTTCAGGTTGGGGTTAGGCTTAGGTTTAGGGTTAGGGGTCAAGGGTCAGGTTTAGGGTTAAGTGTTGGGCTTAGGGTTGGGGTTTAGTGTTAAGTTTATCGTTAAGGATTAGGGTTAGGGTCAGGGTTAAATGCTTGGGTGCGGGTAATGGTTAGGGTCAGGGTTAAGGTTTATGGATAGGGTTAGTGTTAAGGGTTTACGGGTAGGTTTAGGGTTCAGGGTTAGAGTTAGCATTAGGGCTTAAGGTTAGGATTAGGTGGTAGGTTAGATTTTAGGGTTAGATTTAGGCGTTAGAGTAAGGGTTAAGAGATAGGGTTAGGTTTAATGCTTAGGATTAGGGTTAGGGTTTGGGGTTAAAGTAAGTGTTAGGGGTTAGGTTTAAGGATCAAAGGTTAGTGTTATTTTTAGCTGTAGTGTTAGGGTTAGGGATAAGGGATAAGGTTGGCGTGAGGGTTTTCCTTACTGTTAGGGTTAAGGGTCAGGCTTAGATTAAAGGTTAAGGTTAGGGTCAGCGTTAAGGGTTAGGGTGAGGGTTAACGGTTACGGTAAAGGTTAAGCGTTAGTGTTAGGGATTAGCGATTTGGGTTTTTGGTAAGTGTTAGGGTTAGGAGTTAGTGTTTTATGAAGGGATATGGTTCGAATTAGGATTGGGGTTAGTGTTAGGGTTAGGTTTAGGAGTTAGGTTTAGGGTAAAAGGATAGGATTAGCGTTAAGGGTTGGGCTCAGGTTTAGGGTTAAAGTTTAGTGTTAGGGTTAATGTTTAGTGTTATGGTCCAGTTTAAGTGTTAGGGTGAGGGTTAACGGTTAGGATTAGGCTTAGAGGTTGGGGATATAGTGAGGGTTCAGTGTTAGGATTAGGTTTAGGGTTCAGGGTTAAGGTTAGCTGTAGGGGTTATGGTTAGGGTTAGGTGTTAGGTTAGTGTCAGGGTTAGGTCTAGTCGTGAGGGTAAGGTTTAGGGTTAGCTTTAAGAGCTAGGGTTAGGTTGAATGGATAGGATTAGGATTAGGGTTAAGGGTTAGGGTAAGGCTTAGGGGTTAGGGTGAAGGGTTAAGGGTTTTTGTTAGGCATAGCGTTGGGGTTAGAAGTAAGGGTTACTGTCAGTGTTAGGGTTGTAGGCAGGGTTACGGTTAGAGTTAGCGGTTTAGAATTAGGGTTAGGGATTAGGTGTTACAGTGACGCCTAGGAGATAGGGTTAGAATTATGGGATAGGGGTTGTTCTCAGAGAATGGGTTATGCACTAACGTTACGATAAGAGGTTAAAGTTAGGCTCACGGTGAGGTTTACGTGTTAAGGGGAGAAATAGGAACAGGGTTAGGTGTTATGTTCTCGGTGAGGGATATCTGTTACAGGTATTGTTTATGCTTAGCGCACGGGCCCTGTCTGCCTTAGGCGGGGGTGGGGGGAGGTTAGGGGACTGGGATTGTCACCAGGATCCCACTGTATCGTACTCTGGGTATGGGCCCGTGGCTTTGATGCAGGACACAGTGGTAGAGCCTCCTTTCACGCATGGCATGGGAGGATTGCAGGCTTTCTAAACTCTAAGAAAGCAAGAAGTCTGAGAATTAGATTTAGGGTTAGGATTCTGGTTAGGGTTAAGGATGAAGTTTAGTGTTAGGGTGAGGGCTTAGGGTTAGGGATTAGGGTTAGGGTTAAAGGTTACTCTTAGGTTTAACGGTTACAGTTCGGTTTAGGGTTGAGGTTTACGGTTAGGGTTAAGATGAGGGGTTAGGGTTTGGTATAGGGTTAGGGTTAGGTACAGGGTTAGGGTTAAGTGTTAGGTTTACGGTTGAAGATTAGGATTAGGGTTAGGATTAAAGGTTAGCGTGAGAGTTAACGGTTAGGGTTAAGGTTAAGATTTAGGGTTAGGGATTAGGTTTAGGGTTAAGGGTTAGGGTTAGCTTTAGGGTTCGAGTTATGTGTTAGGGTTTGTGTTAGAGGTTAGGGTTAGGTTTACTGTCCACGGTTAGGGTTACGTTTAGGGGTTAGCATTAGGGTTAAGGATTAGGTTTAGGGTAAGGGTTTAGAGTTAGTGTTGGGCTTTAGGCTCGGGGCTTAGGTTCAGGGTCAGGGGTTAGGGTTGGTGGTAGGGCTTAGATTTATCGGTCAGTTTAAGGGCACAGGACCTGGTTAATCTACGGTGAGAGGGGTGCGGTCGGAGTCATCACGAAAGCACAACATCATTCCCTGGGCCCTGGGAGAAGATCTACATGCAGGACTCAGGCGGAGCCTCATCTCACACATGGCATGGCTGTATTGTAGGCTTGCTTCACTCGGGAATGGAAGTAGTGTGAGAATTAGGGTTAGGGTTGGGGTTAGGGGTTTCGAGTTAGGGGTTAGGCTTGGAGTCAGGGTTAGGTGCTAGGGATTAGTGGTTAGGGTTAGAGTTAGTGTTACGGGTTAGGTGTTAACTCTGGTTTAGGGGGCCAGGGTAAGGTTTAGGTTTGGAGTTAGCGTTAGGGTTAGGCGTTAGGGTTAAGGGATAGGGTTAGGGTTAAGGGTTAGGCTTAGGGTAAGGGTTCAGGTTTAGGGTTAGGGTCACGGTTAAGGGTTAGGGTGAGGGTTAACAGTTAGGGATAGGGTTAGGGGGTTAGGGATAGGATTAGGGTTAAGGGTTAGGTTTATGGTTCAGGTTTAAGGTTAACATTAGGGGGTTAGGGTTAGTGTTAACTGTAAGTCAGTGTTAGGGTTAGATCTCTAGGCATTAAGGTAAAGGTTAGGTTTAAGGTTAAGTGTTAGGGTTATGTTTAATGGTTAGGCTTGGGATTAGGGTTAAGTGTTAGGGTTAAGGTTAGGGGTTATGACTAAGGATCAACGGTTAGGGTTATTTTTATGCGTAGGGTTAGGGTAAGGTGTTAGGGTTAGTGTTAGTGTTGTTGGTAGGGTTAAGGTTAGGGTTGGCGTTTCAGAATTCGGGATCAGGTGTTATGGTTATGGCTAGGAGTTAGCGTTAGAATTACAGTATAGTGCTTTTTCTCAGGGTGTCATGCATTAACGTTAAGATAAGGTGTTAAAGTTAGGGTTATGGTGAGCTTTACCTCTTAAGGTGAGCAGTATGATCAGGGTTAGGTGTTATGTTCTGGGTTAGTCTTATGGGTGAGGGGTAGGGTTTATGCTCTGGGCACGGGCCCTGTATGCACTAGGAGGCAAAGATAGGGTTCTGTGATGGTCGCTGGTAATCTACTCTATCGTATGCAGTGTATGGGCCTCTGGTTTCCTGCAGGACACTGTCGCAGAGCGGGCTTTCATGCATGGCTTAGTAGGATTGTAGGCTTTCAAAACTCTGAGAAAGCAAGAAGTCTGAGAATTAGATTTCGGGTTAGGATTACGGCACGGTTTAGGGATGAAGATTAGTGTTAGGGTGAGGGCTTAGGGTTAAGGGTTAGGGTTAGGGTTAGGGTTGATGGTAGGTTGAAGTTTAGGGTTGGCACTTTAGAATATGGATGAGGTGTTATGGTTATGGCTAGGGATTAGGTTTAGAATTATGGGATAGGGCTTCTTCTTTGGGTGCTATGCATTAACGTTAACATAAGGGGATAAATTAGTGTTATGGTTAGGTTTATGTTTTAAGGTGAGCAACAGGATCAGGGTTAGGTTTTATGTTTGGAGTTAGGGTTATCTGTTAGGGATAGTGTTTTTGCTTAGCGCACGGGCCCTGTCTTCACCAGGAGGGGGGGGTTAGGGACTAGGATTGCCACTGGGAACCCGCTCTATCATGCACTAGTTATGGGCCCCCGGGTTTCTTGCAGGACACAGTGGCAGAGCCTCCTTTTACTCATGACATGGGAGAATTGTAGGCTTTCTAAACTCTGAGAAAGCAAGAAGTCTGAGAATTAGATTTAGGGGTAGGTTTATGGTAATGTTTAGGGATGAAGGTTAGTGTTAGGGTGCGTTCTTAAGGTCAGTGGTTAGGGTTAAAGGTTAGTGTTAGGTTTAACCGTTACAGTCAGGTTTATGGTTATGTTTTAGGGTTAGGGTTAAGGTTAAGGTTTAGCGTTTGGTACAGTGTTAGGCTTAAGTTTTAGCTTTAGGGTTAAAGATTAGGATTAGGGTTAGGGTTAAGGGCTAGTGTGAGGGTTAATGATAAGGATCAAGACTAAGGGCTAGGGTTTTTGTTAGTGTTAGGAATAAGTCTTCGTGTAGGCTTTAGGGTTAGCGTTAAGTGTTATGGTTAGGGTTAGGTTTAGGGTTCATGGTTAGTGTTATGTTTATGGGTTTGTGTTAGGGTTAGGGATTAGGTTTAGGGTAAGGTTTTAGAGTTCGTGTTCAGCGTTACGGTCGGAGCTTATGTTTACGGTTAGGGGTTAGTGTTAGTGTTAGGGCTGAGATTTAGCTTTTAGTTTAAGGGCACAGGACCTGTTTTATTTACGGTGAGAAGGGTGCTGTCTGAGTCTCCACGAAAGCACAAAATCGTTCCCTGATCCTTGGGAAAGGACCTACATGCAGGACTCAGGTGGAGCCTCATCTCACGCATAGTATAGCTGTATTGTAGGCTTGCTTCACTCTGAGAATGGAAGTAGTGTGAGAATCAGGGTTAGGGTTTGGGTTAGGGGTTTGGAGTTTGGGATTATGGTTCGAGTCAGGGTTAGGTCCTAGGGATTAGGAGTTAGGGTTAGTGTTAGGGATAGGGGTTAGTTGTTGGGTTTGGGTTAGGGTGCTAGGGTTAGGTTTAGGGTTGGGGTTAATATTAGGGTTAGCGTTTAGGGTTAAAGGATAGGATTATGGTTAAGGGTTTGGCTTAGGGTTAGGGTTAAGGGTTAGTGTTAAGGTTTAGGGTTAAGTTCAGGGTTACGTGTTAGGGTGAGGGTTAACAGTTAGGGTTATGGTTAGGGTCTTAGGGGTAGGGTTAGGGTTAGAGTTAGGGGTTAGGATTAAGGGTGAAGTGTTAGGGTTATTTTTAGGCATAGTTTTAAAGTTAGGGGCTAGGGTAATGTTTGGTTTGATGGTAGGTTTAAGGTTAGGGTTAGCAGTTTAGAATTCGCATTAGGGATTAGGTGTTATGGTTATGGCTTGGAGTTAGGGTTAGAATTCAGAGATAGGAGTTGTTCTCAGGGTAAGTGTTATGCATTAACATTATGATAAGGGGTTAAATTTAGGGTTATGGTGAGATTTACATTTTAAGGTGAGCAATGGGATCAGGGTCAGGTGTTATGTTCAGGGTTATGGTTAGGGGTGAGGGGTAGGGTTTATGCTTACGACTCGGGCCCTGTCTGCACTAGGCAGGGGGGGAGGGGTTTGGGGTTGCGATTGTCGTCGGGAACCCACTCTAGTGTATGCTGAGTATGGGCACTGGGGTTTCCGGCAGGACACAGTGGTAGAGCCTCCTTTTATTCATGGCATGGGAGGATTGTAGGCTTTCTAACGCTGAGAAAGCAAGAAGTCTGATAATTAGATTTAGGGTTAGGATTACAGTTAGGGTTAGGAATGAGGTTAGTGCTAGGGTGAGGGATTAGGGCTAGGGATTATGGGTAGAGTAAAGGTTAAATGTTAGAGTTAGGTTTAACGGTTACAGTTAGGTTTAGGGTTACGTTTTAGGGTGAGGGTTATGGTTAGGGGTTAGGGTTTGGTACAGGGTTAGGGTTAAGTGTTAGGTTTAGGGTTAAAGATTAGAATTCGGATTAGGGTTGACGGTTAGTGTGAGTGTTAACGGTTAGGTTTGTGTTTAAGGGTTAGGGTTAGGGTTTAGGGCTAGTGTTAAGCGTTCGTGTTAGATTTAGGGTTAGAGTAAAGTGTTATGGTTAGGGTTATGGGTTAGCATTAGGGTTAAAGGTTAAGGGTTAGGTTTATTTTCAGGCACAGGGTTAGGATTAGGTGTTAGGGTTAGTGTTACCGTTAAGGTTTTTTGTAGGCTTAAGGTTAGGTTTAGCAGTTTAGAATTAGGGTTAGGGATTAGGTGTTATGGTTATGGTAAGGAGTTAGGGTTAGAATTATGGCATAGGGGTTGGTCTCAGGGTCAGTTTTATGCTTAAAGTTAGGGTAAGCGGTTAAAGTTAGTGTTACGGTGAGCTTTACGTGTTAAGGTGAGCAATAGGATCAGGGTTAGGTTTTATGTTCAGGGTTAGGGTTATGGGTGAGGGGTAGAGTTTATACTTAGGGTTAGGGTTAGGGTTAGGGTTTAGGCTTAAGGATCAAGGGTTAGGGTTAGGGTTAGTGTTAGGGCTGTTGGTAGGGTTAAATTTAGGGTTAGCAGCTTACAATTAGGTATTAGGTTTTACAGTTATGAATAAGAGTTAGGGTTAGAATTATGGGATAGGTGTTGTCCTCAGGGTAAGTATTATTCATTAACGTTAGGATAAGGTGTTAGGGTTAGGGTTATGGTGAGTTTTACATGTTAAGGTGAGCAATAGGATCAGGGTCAGATGCTATGATCAGGGTTATGGTTATGGGTTAGGGGCAGTGTTTATGCTTAGGGCACAGGCCCTGTCTTCACTAGGTGGGGGGGCTCGGAGGCTGGGATTGTCACCAGGAACCCACTCTATCGTATGCTGGGTATGGGCCTCTGGGTTTCATGCAGGGCACAGTGGCAGAGCCTCCTTTCATGCATGGCATGGGAGGATTGTAGGCTTTCTAAACTCTGAGAAAGCAAGAAGTCTCAGAATTAGATTTAGGGTTAGGATTACGGTTAGGGTTAGGGATGAAGTTTAGTGTTAGGGAGAGGGCTTAGTGTTAGGGATTAGGGTTTGGTACAGGGTTAGGGTTCAGTGTTCGGCTTAGGGGTAAAGATTAGGATTAGTTTAGGTTTAAGGGTTAGCTGAGGGTTAACGGTTAGGGTTAAGGTGAAGGGTTAGGGTTAGGGTTTAGGGTTAGGATTAGGGGTTCGTGTTAGGTTTAGGGTTACACTTAAGTGTTAGGGTTTAGGTTCAGGTTTAGGGTTCATGGTTAAGGTTATGTTTAGGGGTTAGGTTTAGGGGTTAGGTTTGGTGTAAGGGTATAGTGTTAGTGAAGGGAGTTTGGGTCAGGGTTTCTGTTTAGGGTAGGGGTTAGTGTTAGGACTTAGATTTAGCGATTAGTTTAAGGTCAGAGGACCTGTTTAATCTATGGTGAGAAGGGTGTGGAATCGGTCGCTGAGACACCACAGCATTGTACCCTGGGCCTTGGGCTCAGACGTACATGCAGGAATCAGGGGGAGCCTGTTCTCATGCATGGCATGGTTGTATTGTAGGCTTGGTTAACTCTTAGAATGGAAGAAGTGTGAGAATTAGGGTAATGGTTAGGGTTAGGGATTTGGGTTTAGGAGAGAGTGTTCAAATGAGGGTTAGGGGTTAGGCATTAGGGGTTAGGGTTAGTGTTAGGGTTAGGGGTTGGGGTGAGGGTTGGGTTAGGGGCTAGGGTTAGGTTTAGGGTTGGGGTTAGTGTTAGCGTTCGAGTTAGGGATTAGAGTTAGGGTTAAGGGATAGGATTAGGGTTAAGAGTTTGGCTTAGGGTTCAGGTTAAGGGTTAGGGTTATGGTTAAAGATTAGTGTTAGTTTAAACAGTTACAGTTAGGTTTAGGGTTAAATTTTAGGGTGAGGGCTTTTTAAACTCTGAGAGAGGAAGACGTCTGAGATTAAGATTTAGGGATAGGATTATGGTTAGGATTAGGGATGACGATTAGTGTTAGGGTGAGGGCTTAGGGTTAAGGGTTAGGGATAGAGTTAGGGTTAAGGTTAGTGTTAGTTTTAACGGTTAAAGTTAGGTTTAGGGTTAAGGTTTATTGTCAGGGTTAAGGTCAGGGGTTAGGGTTTCGTACAGGGTAAGAGTTAAGTGTTAGGTTTAGGGTTAAAGATTAGCATTATGGTTAGTGTTAAAGGTTAGTGTGAGGGTAAAAGTTTAGGGTTAAGTTTAAGGGCTAGGGTTAGGGGTTAGTGTTAGGGTTAAGGGGTCTTGTTAGGTTTAGGGTTACAGTTAAGTGTTATGGTTAGTGTTAGGGGTTACGGTTAGGCTTAGGGTTCATGGTTAGTGTAACATTTAGGGGTTAGGGCTAGGGTTAAATGATAGTGTTAGAGTTAAGGCTTAGGCTTTGGGTAAAGGTTTAGGGATAGGTTTACGGGTTAGGGTTAGTGTCAGGGTTAAATGTTAGGGTGAGAGTTAACAGTTATGGTTAGGGTTATTGGTTAGGGGTTGTGTTTATGCTTAGGGCACGTGCCTTGTCTGCACTAGGCGGAGAGGTTAGGGGGCTAGCATATTCGCCGGGAAATCACTCTATCGTATGCTGGGTATTGGCCCCTGGACACAGTGGCAGGGCCTCCTTTCACACATGGCATGGGAGGATTATAGGCTTTCTAAACTCTGAGAAAGAAAAAGTCTGAGAATTAGATTTAGGGTTAGGATTATGGTTAGAATTAGGGATGAAGTTTAGTGTTAAGGTGATGCCTTAGGGTTAGGGGTTAGGTTTAGGGTCAGAGTTAAAGGTCAGTGTTAGGTTTAACAGTTACAGTTAGGTTTAGCGTTAAGGTTTAGTGTTAGGGTTCAGTTTAGGGGATAGGTTTTGGTACAGGTTAAGGTTTAAGTGTTAAGTTTAGAGTTAAAGATTACAATTAGGGTTAGGTTTAAAGGTAAGTGTGAGGATTAACGGTTAGGGTTAAGCATGAGGGTTAGGGATTAGGTTTAGTGTTAAGGGTTTATGTTAGTTTAGGGTTAGAGTTAAGTGTTATGGTTAGGGTTAGGGGTTAGGGTTAGATATAGGGTGCATGGTTAGGGTTACGTTTAGGGGTTAGGGTTACGGGTTAGGTTTAGGGTGAGTGTTTGGTGTTAGTGTTGGGCATTAGGATAAGGGCTTAGGTTTAGGGTTAGCGTTTAGGTTTAGTGTTAGGGCTTAGATTTAGCGGTTAGTTTAAGGGCACAGGACCTGTTTAATCTATGGTGAGAAGGGTGCAGAATTGGTCCCCTTGACACCACACCATCGTACCTGGGCCTTGGGCCCAGACCTACATGCAGGACTCAGGCGGAGCCTCTTCTCACTCATGGCATGGCTCTATTGTAGGCTTGGTGAACTCTGAAAATGGAGGAAGTGTGAGAATTAGGGTTATGGTTATGGTTAATTGTTTGGGGTTAGGGGTTAGGGTTCGAGTGTGGTTCAGGGGTTAGAAATTAGGAGTTAGTGTTAGTGTTAGGGTTAGGGGTTAGGGGTTAGTGTTGGTTTAGGGGCTAGGGTTAGATTCAGAGTTAGGGTTAGTGTTAGGGTTAGGGTTAGGGATTATGGTTAGGGTTAGGAATTAGGGTTAGGGTTAGGCTTAAGGGATAGGATTAGGGTAAAGGGTTAAGGCTTAGGGTTAGCATTAGGGATTAGGGTTAGGGTTAAGTGTTAGGGTTTTGGTCTGATTTAAGGGTTAGGGTGAGCGTTAACAGTTAGGGTTAAGGTTAATTGTTAGGATTGGGGGTTAGGCTTAAGGATTCGTATTAGGGTTAGGGTATAAGGGTGAGACTTAAGTCTTATGGTTAGGGACAGGGCTTTTGGTTAGGGATAAGGGTTAGGAGTTAGGGTTACTTTTAGGCATAGGGTAGGATTAGGGGTGAGGGTTAGGGTTAGGGTTAGTGTTAGGGTTGTTGGTAGTGTTAAGGTTAGGGTTAGCAGTTTAGAATTAGGGTTAGGGATTAGGTTTTATGGTTATGGCTAAGATTTAGGGTTAGAATTATGGGATAGGCGTTGTTCTCAGTGTAAGTGTTATGCATTAACTTTAGGAGATGCGGTTAAAGTTAGGGTTACAGTGTGGTCTACATGATAAGGTGAGCAGTAGGATCAGGGTTAGGTGTTACGTTCAAGGTTAGGGTTATATGTTAGGCGTACTTTTTATGCTTAGGGCACGGGCCCTGTCTGCACTAGGCGGGAGGATTAGGGGTCTAGGATTGTGGCTGAGAACTTTCTCTATCGTACACTGGGTATGGGTCCCTGGGTTTCATGCAGGACACAGTGGCAGAGCCTCTTTTCACGCATGGCATGGGAGGATTGTAGGCTTTCTAAACTCTGAGAAAGCAAGAAGTCTGAGAATTAGATTTAGGGATAGGATTATGGTTAGTGTTAAGGATAAAGTTTAGCATTAGGGTGAGGGCTTAGGGTTAGGGGTTAGAGTTACGGTCAGGGTTAAAGGTTAGTGTTAGGTTTAATGGTTACAGTTAGCTTTAGGGTCAAGTGTTAGGGTTAAGGTTAAGGTTAGGGGTTAGGTTTTGGTACAGGGTAAGGGTTAACTGTTAGGTTTAGGGTTAAAGATTATGATTAGGGTTAGGTTTAAGGGTTAGTGTGAGAGTTAACGGTTAGGGTTAAGGTTAAGTGTTAGGGTTAGTGGTTAAGTTTAGGTTTAAGTGTTCGTGTTAGGTTTAGGGTTAGAGTTAAGTGTTATGGTTAGGGTTTGGGGTTAGGGTTAGGTTTAGGGTTCATCGTTAGGGTTACGTTTAGGCATTAGGGTTATGGGTAAGGATTAGGGTAAGGGTTTAATGTTAGTGTTGGGCGTTAGGGTCAGGGCTTAAGTTTAGGGTTAAGGGTTAGTGTTAGAGTTAGCATTAGGGCTTAGATTTAGAGGTTATTTTAAGGGCACAGGACCTGTGTAATCTATGGTGAGAAGTGTGCAGAATGGGTCATCGCCACACCACACCATCGTACCCTAGGCCTTGGGCCCAGACCTACATGCAGGTCTCAGGCAGAGCCTCTTCTCACGCATGGCATGGTTTTATTGTAGGCTTGGCTAACTCTGAGAATGGAGGAAGTGTGAGAATTATGGTTATGATTAGGGTTAGGTGTTTGGGGTTAGGGGTTAGTGTTCGCGTGAGGGTTAGGTGTTAGGGATTAGGGGTTAGGGTTAATGTTAGCATTAGGGGTTAACGGTTAGGGTTGGGTTAGGGACTAGAGATAGATTTAGGGTTGGGGTTAGGGTTAGGGTTAGGGTTAGGGGTTAGGGTTAGGGTTAAGGGATAGGATTAGGGTTAAGGGTTAAGGCTTAGGGTTAGCATTAAGGGATAGGGTTAGGGTTAAGGGTTAGGGTTATGGTCCGAGTTAAGGGTTAGGGTGAGGGTTAACAGTTAGGGTTAGGGTTATAAGTTAGGGATAGTGTTAGGTTTAAGGTCTAGGGTTAGGGTTAGAGGTAGCTTTACTGCTAAGATTAGGTCTCGGCATTAAGGTAAGGGTTAGTGTTAGGGTTAAGGGTTAGGGTTAGGTTTAATTGTTAGGATTAGGATCAGAATTAAGGGTTAGGCTTAGGGTTAGGGGATAGGGTTAGGGTTTAGGGTAAACTTTTAAGGTTATGTTTAGGGATAAGGTTAGGGTTAGCGTTTAAGGTTAGGGTTAGTATTAGGGTTGTTTGTAGGGTTAAGGTAATGTTTAGTGGTTAGAATTAGGGTTAGGGATTAGGGGTTACTGTTATGGCTAGGAGTTAGGGTTAGAATTAAGTGATAGGGGTTGTTCTTAGCATAAGTGTTATGCATTAATGTTAGGATAAGTGGTTAAAGTTAGGTTTACGGTGAGGTTTATGTGTTAAGGTGAGCAATAGGATCAGGGTTAGAATTATGAGTGAGGGGTAGGGTTTTGCTTAGGGTATGGGCCCTGTCTGCCCTAGGAGTGGGATTGAGGGGGATGCGATTGTCACCAGAAACCCACTCTATCGTATGCAGGGTATGGGCCCATGGGTTTCTTGTAGGACACTCTGGCAGAGCCTGATTTCACGCATGGTAAAGGAGGTTTGTAAGCTTTCAAATCTCTAAGAAAGTAAGAAGTCTGAGAATTAGATTTAAGGTTAGGATTATCGTTATGGTTAGGGATGAAGTTTAATCTTAGGGTGAGGGCTTCGGGTAAGGGGATACGGTTAGTTTTAGGGTTAAAAGTTACTGTTAGGTTTAACAGTTACAGTTAGACTTAGGGTTTAGGTTTAGGGTTAGGGTTAAGCTTAGGGGTTATGGTTTGGTACAGGGTTAGGGTTAAGTGTTAGGGTTAAGGTTAAAGATCATGACAAGGGTAAGAGTTAAGGGTTAGTTTGAGTGTTAACAGTAGGGTTAAGGATAACTTTTAGGGATAGGGGTTAGGATTAGTGTTAGGGCTGAGATTTAGCGGTTAGTTTAAGGGCACAGGACCTGTTTAATCTATGGTGAGAGTGGTGCACAGGGTCGCTGCGACACAACACCACCGTACGCTGGGCCTTGGGCCAAGACCTACATACAGGACTCAGGTGGAGCCTCTTCTCACGCATGACATGGCTGTATTGTAGGCTTGGTTAACTCTGAGAATGGAAGAAGTGTCAGAAATCGGGTTAGGGCTGGCTGTAGGTGTTTTTAACCCCTAACCCTAACATTAACCCCCTAATCCTAACCCTAACACTAACCCCAAGGTTAAATCTAACCTTAACCCCTACGACAACCCTAACCCTAACCCTAACCCCTCTCACTGTAGAATAAACAGGTCCTGTGCCCTTAAACTAACCACTAAATCTAAGCCCTAACATCAACCCTAACCTCTGACCCTAAACCTAAGCCCTGAGCCTAAAGCCCAACACTAACTCTAAACTCTTACCCTAAAGCTAATCCCTAACCCTAATGCTAACCTCTAAACGTAACCCTAACTGTGAACCCTAAACCTAACCCTAACCTCGAGCGCTAACCATAGCACTTAACTCTAACCCTAAACCTAACATGAACCCTTAATCCTAACACTAACCCTAACCCTAACTCTTAACTTTAACCTTGACTGTTAACCCTCACACTAACCTTTAAACCTAACCTTAATCATAATCTTTAACCCTAAACCTAATATTTAACCCTAATCCTGTACCAAACCCTAAACCCTAACCTTAAACCTAACCATAAACCTTAACCCTGAACCTAACTGTAACGGTTAAAACTAAGAGTAACCTGTAACGCTACCCGTAACCCCTAACTCTAAGCCTTCACCCTAATACTAACCTTGATCCTTAACCCGAACCCTAACCCTAACCCTAAATCTAATTCTCAGTCTTCTTGCTTTCTTAGAGTTTAGAAAGCCTACAATCCTCCCATGCCATGCGTGAAAGGAGGCTCTTCCACTGTGTCCTGAATGAACCGCTGGGGCCCATAACCAGAGTACGATAGAGTGGGTTCCTGGTGACAATCCCAGCCCCCTAACCCCCCCCCCCCCCGCCTAATGCAGACAAGGCCCGTGCCCTAAGCATAAACTCTACACCTCACCCAAAACTCTAACCCTGAAAATAACATTTAACCCTGATTCTATTGCTCACCTTAGAATGTAAACCTCACTGTAACCTGAACTTTAACCTCTTATCCTAACGTTAATGCATAACACTTACCCTGAGATTAACCCCTATCCCATAATTCTAACCCTATCTCCTAGTCATAACTGTGACAACTAATCCCTAACCCTAATTCTAAACCACTAACACTAACTGTTACCCTACGTAGTTACTGTTACGGTAACCTACTGTTACCCTAACACTGAACCTAACCCTTACTCCTAACGCCAAAGCTATGGCTAAAAATAATGCTAACCCTTGACCCTTTACCCTAACTCCTAACCCTAACCCTAACCCTAACCCAACCTTAGCTCTTAACCCTAACCCTAAACCTTACCCTGACGCCTAGACCTAACACTAACACTAAACTAACACCTAACCCTAATCATAACCCCTAAAGCTAACCCTAACCCTGAACCCTAAACCTAACTCTAACACTTAATACTAACTATATCCCTAACCCCTAACCCCAACCCTAACCCTAACCGTTAACCCTCACCCTAACCCTTAAACCGGACCCTAACACTAAATCTTAACCCTAAAGCTACGCCCAACCCTTAACCATAATCCTATCCCTTAACCCTAAACCTAACCCCTAACCCTAAACCTAACACTAACCCCAATCCTAATTCTAACCATAGCCCTTAATACATCACTACGCCTAACCCCTAACCCTAACCCTAACCCCTAATGCTAACCCTAACACTGAACCCTAAACCTAACCCTATCCCTAACCCTTAAACATAACTCTATCCCTAACCAATAATCCTAAGCCTAATCTTTAACCCTCACCCTAGAGCTTAACTCAAACCGTAACCCTAAGCCTAAACCCCAACCCTAACACTTAACACAAACCCTAAGCCTAAACACTTAACGCCAATCCTATCCTTTAACCCTAACACTAACCCTGATGCCTAATCCTAACCCTAACACTAACCCCAACCATAAATCTAACCCTAGCCCCTAACGCAAAACTAACCCCTAACCCTAACACTAACCCTAAATCCTAGTCCCTAACCACTAAACCTCACTTGAACCCTAACCCCTAACACCAAACCCTTAACCCTAACCATAACCCTATTTCTCACACTACTTCCATTCTCAGAGTTAACCAAGCCTAAAATACAACCATGCAATGCGTGAGTAGAGTTTCCGCATGAGTCCTGCAAGTAGGTCTGGGCCAAAGGCCCAGGATCCGATGGTGTAGTGTCGCATGGAAACATTCTGCACCCTTCTCACCATAGATTACACAGGTCCTGTACCCTTAAACTAACCGCCAAATCAAAGCCCAAACACTGACCCTAACCCCTAACCCTACCTAAGCCCTGACCCTAATGCCCAACACTAACACTAAACGCTTACCCTAAACCTAACCCCTAAATGTAACCTTAACCATGAACCCTAAACCTAACCCAAACCCCTAACCCTAACCATAACACTTAACTCTAACCCTAAACCTAACATGAACACTTAACCCTAACCCTAACCCATAAACCTAACACTTAACCTTAACCCTAACCGTTAACCCTCACACTAAACCTTAACCCTAACCCTAATCCTAATCTTTGAGCCTAAACCTAGCACTTAACCCTTACCCTGTACCAAAACCTAACCCCTAATCTTAACCCTAAGCTTAAACCTTAAAGCTTAACCCTAAACCTAACTGTAACTGTTAAACCTAACACTAACCTTTAACCCTGACCCTAACTGAAACCCCTAACCCTAAGCCCTCACCATAACAGTAACCTATATTGCTAACCCTAACCCTAATCCTAGCCCTAAATTTAATTCTCAGACTTCTTGCTTTCTCAGAGTTTACAAAGCCTACAATCCTCCCATGCCATGTGTAGAAGGAGGCTTGGCCACTGTGTCCGGCATGAAACCAAGGGGCCCATACCCAGTGTATGATAGAGTGGCTTCCGGCATCTATCCCAGCCCTCTAAGCCCCCTCCTAGAGCAGAGAGGGCTCGTGATATAAGCATAAACACTACCCCTCACCCATAACCCTAACCCTGAACATCACAGCTCACCCTGATACTATTGCTCACCTTAACACATCAACCTCACCATAACTCTAACTTGAACCTGTTATCCTAACGTTAATGCATAAGACTTACCCTAAGAACAACCCCTATCCCTTAATTCTAACCCTAACTCCTAGCCACAATTGTAACACCTAATCCCTAAGGCTAATTCAAAACTGCTAAACATTACCTTATCCCTACAAACTAACCCTAACCCTAACCGCTAACCCTAACCGTACACCTAAAAATAACCGTAACACTTGACACTTAACCCTAACCCTTAACCCTGATCCTAATCCTAACAATTAAACCTAACCCTAACTCTTAAGCCTAACACTAACACGTACCCTAATGCCTAGACCTAACCCTAAGAGTAAACGTAACCCCTAACCCTAACCCTAATCCCTAATGCTAACCCTAACACTGAACCCTAATCCTAAGCCTTAAACCTAACTCTATCCTTAACCCATAACCCTAGCCCTAACCGTTAACCCCACACTAACCCTTAACTCGAACTGTAACCCTAACCCTTAAAACTAAACCTAACACTTAACGCTAACCCTAAGCCTTAACGCTTAACCCTTATCCTATCCCTTAACCCTAACTCTAACCCATAACGCTAACCCTAACCCCACTCTAAATCTAACCCTAGCCCCTAACCCAACCCTAACCCCTAAGCCCTAACCCTATCACTAAACCCAACACCTACTCCCTAACCCCTAATCCTCACTCGAAGCTTAAGCCCTAACCCTAAGCCCTCTCCCTGACTAATCTTCATCCCTAACCCTAACCATAATCCTAACCCTAAATCTAATTCTCAGACTTCTTGCTATCTCAGAGTTTTAAAAGCCTACAATTCTCCAAAGCCATGCGTGAAAGCTGGCTCTGCCACAGTGTCCTGCATGAAACCCAGGAGCCCATACTCTGTGCACAATAGAGTGGGTTCCCGGGGACAATCACAGCCCCCTAACTCCCCCTGCTAGTGCTGACAGGGCCCATGCCCTAAGCAAAAACCCTGCACCTCACCCATAACCCTAACCCTGAACATAACACCTAACCCTGATGTTATTGTTCACCTTAACACGTAAACCTCACTGTAACCCTAACTTTAACCCCTATCCTAATGTTATTGCATAACACTTACCCTAAGAACAAACCCTATCCCTTAATTCTAAGCCTAACTCCTAGCATAACCGTAACACTTAATCCCTAACCTTAATTCTAAACTGCTAAACATTACCTTCACCCTACAAACAACCCTAACACTAACCCTAACTCTAACCGCTAACCCTAACCCTAACCATTACCCTGATCATAATCCTAACAATTAAACCTAACCCTAATTCTTAACCCTAACACGAACCATTACCATAATGCCTAGACCTAACCCTAACTGTAACCCTAACCCCTAACCCTAACCCTAACCGCTAATGCTAACCCTAACCCCGAACCCTAAACCTAACCCTAACCCTATCCCTTAAACCTATTACTATCCCTAAACCATTACCCTAATCGCAACTGTTAACCCTCACTCTCACCCTTAACTTGGACCGAAACCCTAACCCTTAACCCTAACCTTAACCCTTACTGCTAATCTTAAGCCTTCACCCTTTACCTTAATCCTATCTTGTAAGCCTAACCCTAACGCTGACCCCTAACCCACCTGAACATTAACCCTAAACCTAAATCTAACGCTAGCCCCTTACAAAAACCTAACACCTAACCCCTGACACACTAATCCTAACTTCTAATTCCTAACCACTAAACTTCACTCAAACCCAAACCTCTAACCCCAAACACATAACCCTAACCATAACCCTAATTCTCACACTTCCTTCGTTCTCAGAGTTGACCAAGCCTACAATAGAGCCATGCCACGAGTGAGAAGAGGCTCTGCCTGAGTCCTGCATGTAGGTCTGGGCCCAAGGCCCAAGTACGATGGTGTGGTGTTGAGGCGACCCAGTCTGCACCCTTCCCACCATAGATTAAACAGAGCATGTGCCCTTAAACTAACCACTAAATCTAAGCCCTAACACTAAACCTAAATCCTAACCCTAAACCTCGGCCCTTAACCTAACGCCCAACAGTAACACTAAACACTCGCCCTAAACTTAACCCGTAACCCGAACCCCTAAATGTAACCCTAACCATGAACCCTAAACCTAACCCTAACCTCTAGCCATAACCATAACACTTAACTCTAAACCTAAATGTTACACGAAGCCTTATTCCTAACCCTAAGCCCAACCCTAACACTTAATCTTGAACCTTACCATTAACCCTCACACTAACCCTTAACCCTAACCCTAATCCTAATTTTTAACCATAAAGCTAACACTGAAGCCTAACCCTGTGCCAAACGATAAAACCAAACCTTAACCCTAACCCTGAAACTTAACCATAAACGTAACAGTAACTGTTAAAAATAACACAAACCTTAAACCCTAACCCCTAACCCTAAGAGCCCACCCTAACACTAATCTTCCTCGCTAAACATTACCATAATCCTACCCCTAAATCTAATTGTCAGACTTCTTGCTTTCTCAGAGTTTAGAAAGCCTAAAATCCTCCCATGCCATGAGTAAAAGGGGGCTCTACCACTGTGTCCTGCATGAAACCCAGGAGCCCATATCCAGCGTACGATAGAGTGGGTTCCCGGGGACAATCCCATCCCCCTAACCCCAGCCCCCCGCCAAGTGCAGACAGGGCCTGTACGCTAAGTATAAACACTACCCCTAACAGATAACCCTCACCCTGAATATAACACCTGACCCTGATCCTATTGCTCACCTTAAAACATAAACCTCCCCGTAACCCTAACTTATCCCCTTATCTTAACCTTAATGCATAACACCCTGAGAAGAAGCCCCATCCCATAATTCTAATCCTAATCCCCAGCCATAACCATAAGACCTCATCCCTAATTCTAAAATGCCAACCCTAACCTTCACCCTACCAACAACCCTAACCCTAACCCTAACCTCTAAACCTAAGCCCTCACCCTATCACTAATCTTCATCCCTAAACCGTACCGTAATCCTAACCCGAAATCTAATTCTCAGACTTCTTGCTTTCTCAGAGTTTTGAAAGCCTACAATCCTACTAAGCCATGCATGAAAGCCCGCTCTGCCACAGTGTCCTGCAAGAAACCCAGAGGCCCATACACAGCGTACGATAGAGTGGGTTCCCAGCGACCACAACCGACCCCTAACTTCGATTCCTAGGGCATACAGGGCCCATGCCCTAAGCATAAACACTACCCCTCACCCATAACCCTAACCCAGAACATAACACCTAACCCTGATCCTACTGCTCACCTTAACACGTAAACCTCACCGTAACCCTAATTTTAACCCCATATCGTAACGTTAATGCATGACACCCTGAGAACAAGCCCTATACTGTAATTCTAACCCTAACTCCTAGCCATAACCATAACACCTAATCTCTAATTCTGAAACACCAACCCTAACCTTAACCCTACCAACAACACTAACACTAACCCTAACCCCTTACCCTAACCCTACGCCTAAAAATAACCGTAACCGTTGATCCTTAGTCATGACCCCTAACCTTAACCCTAACCCTTAACCCTAATCCCAATCCTAACCATTAAACATAACCCCAACTCTTAACCCTAACTCTAACCTTTACCTTAATGCCTAGAGTTCTAACCCCAACACTGACCTACAGTTAGAAGTAACACAAACCCATAATGCTAACCTTAAACCTGAACAATAAACCTAATCCTTAACCATAACACCCTAACCCTAACCCTAACCCTTAACCCTGACCCTAACCCTAAACCTTAACCCTAACCCTGAACCCTAACCCTAAGCCTACCCTTAACCCTAACCCTATCCATTAACCCTAACCGCTAACGATAACACTAACCCCAACCCTAAACCTACCCCTGGCCCCCTAACCCAGAATTAACACCGAACCCGTAACACTAACTCTACCCCTAACCACTAGCACCTAACCATGACTCGAAACCTAACCCCTAACTCGAAACCCCTAACCCCAACCCTAACCTTAATTCTCACACTACTTCCATTCCCGAGTGAAGCAAGCCTACAATACAGCAATGCCATGTGTGAGATGAGGCTCCGCCTGAGTCCTGCATGTAGGTCTTGTCCCAGGGCCCAGGGAATGAGGTTGTGCTTTCATGGTGACTCCGACCGCACCCCTCTCACCGTAGATTAACCAGGTCCTGTGCCCTTAAACTGACCGCTAAATCTAAGCCCTACCACCAACCCTAACCTCTGACCCTGAACCTAAGCCCCGAGCCTAAAGCCCAACACTAACTCTAAACCCTTACCCTAAACCTAATCCCTAACCCTAATGCTAACCCCTAAACGTAACCCTAACCGTGAACAGTAAACCTAACCCTAACCTCTAACACAAACCCTAACACATAACTCTAACCCTAAAACTAACCCTAACCCTTAACCCTAAACCTAAACCCTAACCCTAACCCTTAACCTTAATCTTAACCGTTAACTCTCATGCTAACCTTTAATCCTAACTCTAATCCTAATCTTCAAACCTAAACCTAACACAACCCTAACCCTGTACCAAAACCTAACCCCTCATCTTAACCCTATCCGCAAACCTCAACCCCAAAACGAACTGTAACCGTTAAACCTAACAGTAACCTTAAACCGTAACCCTAATCTGTAACCCTATCCCCTCACCATAACACTACACTTCATCCTGAACCCTAACCATAATCCTAACCCTAAATCTAATTCTCAGACTTCTTGCTTTCTTAGAGTTTAGAAAGCCTGCAATCCTCCCATGCCATGTGTGAAAGGAGGCTCTACCACTGTGTCCTGCATGAAACCCACGGGCCCATACCCAGAGTCCGATACAGTGGGTTCCCGGTGACAATCCCAGCCCACTAACCTCCCCCCAGCCTAATGCCGACAGGGCCCGTGCGCTAAGCATAAATGATACCTTTAACAGATAACCCTAACCCTGAACATGGCACCTAACCCTGTTCCTATTTCTCCCCTTAACACGTAAACCTCACCGTGAGCCTAACTTTAACCTCTTAACGTAACGTTAATGCATAACCCATTCCCTGAGAACATCCCCTATCCCATAATTCTAACCCTATCTCCTAGTCATAACTGTAACACCTAATCCCTAACCCTAATTCTCCACCGCTAAGCCTAACCGTAACGCTGCCTACAACCCTAACACTGACAGGAACCCTTAGTTCTAACCCCAACGCTATGCCTAACAAAACCCCTAACCCTTCACCCTTCACCCTAACCCCTAAGCATTACCCTAAGCTTTAACCGTAATCCTAATCCTAACCATTAAACCTAACCCTAGCTCTTAAAGCTAACCCTAAACCTTACCCTCACGACTAGACCTAACCCTGACACTAACCTAACACCTAACCCTAACCATAACCCCTAAAGCTAACCCTAACCCTGAACCCTAAACCTAACCCTAACACTGAACCTTCACTATATCCCTAACCCCTAAGCCTAATCCTAACTGTTAATCCTCACCCTAACACTTAAACTGGACCATAACACTAAACATTAACCCTAACACTAAACTTTAACCCTAACCATAAGCCCAACACTTAACCCTAATCCTATCCCCTAACCCTAAGCCCTAACCCTAAACCTAACCCTAACCCCAACCCTAACCCTTAATCTTGACCCTTACCATTAACCCTCACACTAACCCTAATCCTAATCTTTAACCATAAAGCTAACACTGAAGCCTAACCCTGTGCCAAACGCTAAACCCAAGCCTTAACCCTAACCCTGAAACTTAACCATAAACCTAACTGTAACTGTTACACCTAACACTAACCTCTAACCCTAAACCCTAACCCTAAGACCCCACCTTAACACTAACCCTAACCCTAAACATTATCATAATCCTACCCCTAAATCTAATTCTCGAACTTCTTGCTTTCTTAGAGTTTAGAAAGCCTAAAATCCTCCCATGCCATGAGTAAAAGGGGGCTCTGCAGCTCTCTCTTGCATGAAACCAGGAGCCCATACCTAGCGTATGATAGAGTGGGTTCCCGGGGACAATCCCATCCCCCTAACCCCAGCCCCCCGCCCAGTGCAGACAGGGCCTGTACGCTAAGTATAAACACTACCCCTAACAGGTAACTCTCACCCTGAACATAGCACCTGACCCTGATCCTATTGCTCACCTTAAAACATAAACCTCCCCGTAACCCTAACTTATCCCCTTATCTTAACCTTAATGCATAACACCCTGAGAAGAAGCCCTATCCCATAATTCTAATCCTAACCCCTAGCCATAACCGTAACACCTCATCCCTAATTCTAAAATGCCAACCCTAACCTTCACCCTACCAACAACCCTAACCCTAACCCTAACCCCTAACCCTAAGCCCTCACCCTATCGCTAATCTTCATCCCTAAACCGTACCGTAATCCTAACCCTAAATCTAATTCTCAGACTTGCTTTCTCAGAGTTTTGAAAGCCTACAATCCTACTAAGCCATGCATGAAAGCCCGCTCTGCCACAGTGTCCTGCATGAAACCCAGAGGCCCATACACTGCGTACGATAGAGTGGGCTCCCAGCGACCATCACAGACCCCTAACTTCGCCTCCTAGTGCATACAGGGCCCGTGCCCTAAGCATAAACCCTACCCCACACCCATAACCCTAACCCAGAACATAACACCTAACCCTGATCCTACTGCTCACCTTAACACGTAAACCTCACCCTAACCCTAACTTAACCCCTTATCTTAACGATAATGCATGACACCCTGAGAACAAGCCCTATACCGTAATTCTAACCCTAACTCCTAGCCATAACCATAACACCTAATCCCTAATTCTGAAACGCCAACCCTAACCTTAACCCTACCGACAACACTAACACTAACCCTAAAACCCTTACCCTAACCCTACGCCTAAAAATAACCCTAACCATTGATCCTTAGTCATAACCCCTAAAGCTTAACCCTAACCCTTAACGCTAATCCCAATCCTAACCATTAAACATAACCCTACTTAACCCTAACCCTAACCTATACGCTAATGCCTAGAGATCTAACCCCAACACTGACCTACAGTTAACACTAACCCTAACCCCTAATCCTAACCTTAAACCTGAACCATAAACCTAACCCTTAACCCTAACCCTATTCCTAACCCCCTAACCCTAACCCTAACTGTTAAGCCTCACCCTAACCCTTAAGCCTGACTCTAACCCTAAACCTTAACCTAACCCTGAACCCTAACCCTAAGCCTAACCCTTAACCCTAACCCTATCCCTTAACCCTAACCCCTAACCCTAACGCTAACCCCAACCCTAAACCTAACCCTGGCCCCCAACCCAGACTTAACACCTAACCCCTAACACTAACTCTAAACCTAACCACTAATCCCTAGCACCTGACCCTGACTCGAAACCTAACCCCTAACTCGAAACCCCTAACCCCAAACCTAACCCTAATTCTCACACTACTTCCATTCCCAGAGTGAAGCAAGCCTACAATACAGCCATGCCATGTGTGAGATGAGGCTCTGCCTGAGTCCTGCATGTAGGTTTTGTCCCAAGGCCCAGGGAATGATGTTGTGCTTTTGTGGTGACTCCGACCACACCCCTCTCACCGTAGATTAACCAGGTCCTGTGCCCTTAAACTGACCGCTAAATCTAAGCCCTACAACCAAACCTAACCCCTGACCGTGAACCTAAGCCCCGAGCCTAAAGCCCAACACTAACTCTAAACCCTTACCCTAAACCTAATCCCTAACCCTAATGCTAACCCCTAAACGTAACCCTAACCGTGAACAGTAAACCTAACCCTAACCTCTAACACAAACCCTAACACATAACTCGAACCCTAAAGCTAACCCTAACCCTTAACCCTAAACCTAAACCCTAACCCTAACCCTTAACCTTAATCTTAACCGTTAACTCTCATGCTAACCTTTAATCCTAACTCTAATCCTAATCTTCAAACCTAAACCTAACACAACCCTAACCCTGTACCAAAACCTAACCCCTCATCTTAACCCTATCCGCAAACCTCAACCCCAAAACGAACTGTAACCGTTAAACCTAACAGTAACCTTAAACCGTAACCCTAATCTGTAACCCTATCCCCTCACCATAACACTACACTTCATCCTGAACCCTAACCATAATCCTAACCCTAAATCTAATTCTCAGACTTCTTGCTTTCTTAGAGTTTAGAAAGCCTGCAATCCTCCCATGCCATGTGTGAAAGGAGGCTCTACCACTGTGTCCTGCATGAAACCCACGGGCCCATACCCAGAGTCCGATACAGTGGGTTCCCGGTGACAATCCCAGCCCACTAACCTCCCCCCAGCTTAATGCCGACAGGGCCCATGCGCTAAGCATAAATAATACCTTTAACAGATAACCCTAACCCTGAACATGGCACCTAACCCTGTTCCTATTTCTCCCCTTAACACGTAAACCTCACCGAGAGCCTAACTTTAACCTCTTAACGTAACGTTAATGCATAACCCATTCCCTGAGAACATCCCCTATCCCATAATTCTAACCCTATCTCCTAGTCATAACTGTAACACCTAATCCCTATCCCTAATTCTCCACCGCTAAGCCTAACCGTAACGCTGCCTACAACCCTAACACTGACAGGAACCCTTAGTTCTAACCCCAACGCTATGCCTAACAAAAGCCCTAACCCTTCACCCTTCACCCTAACCCCTGAGCATTACCCTAACCTTTAACCGTAATCCTAATCCTAACCATTAAACCTAACCCTAGCTCTTAAAGCTAACCCTAAACCTTACCCTCACGACTAGACCTAACCCTGACACTAACCTAACACCTAACCCTAACCATAACCCCTAAAGCTAACCCTAACCCTGAACCCTAAACCTAACCCTAACACTGAACCTTCACTATATCCCTAACCCCTAAGCCTAATCCTAACTGTTAATCCTCACCCTAACACTTAAACTGGACCATAACACTAAACATTAACCCTAACACTAAACTTTAACCCTAACCATAAGCCCAACACTTAACCCTAATCCTATCCCCTAACCCTAAGCCCTAACCCTAAACCTAACCCTAACCCCAACCCTAACCCTTAATCTTGACCCTTACCATTAACCCTCACACTAACCCTAATCCTAATCTTTAACCATAAAGCTAACACTGAAGCCTAACCCTGTGCCAAACGCTAAACCCAAACCTTAACCCTAACCCTGAAACTTAACCATAAACCTAACTGTAACTGTTACACCTAACACTAACCTCTAACCCTAACCCCTAACCGTAAGACCCCACCTTAACACTAACCCTAACCCTAAACATTATCATAATCCTATCCCTAAATCTAATTCTCGGACTTCTTGCTTTCTTAGAGTTTAGAAAGCCTAAAATCCTCCCATGCCATGAGTCAAAGGGGGCTCTGCAGCTCTCTCTTGCATGAAACCAGGAGCCCATACCTAGCGTATGATAGAGTGGGTTCCCGGGGACAATCCCATCCCCCTAACCCCAGCCCCCCGCCCAGTGCAGACAGGGCCTGTACGCTAAGTATAAACACTACCCCTAACAGATAACCCTCACCCTGAACATAGCACCTGACCCTGATCCTATTGCTCACCTTAAAACATAAACCTCCCCGTAACCCTAACTTATCCCCTTATCTTAACCTTAATGCATAACACCCTGAGAAGAAGCCCTATCCCATAATTCTAATCCTAACCCCTAGCCATAACCGTAACACCTCATCCCTAATTCTAAAATGCCAACCCTAACCTTCACCCTACCAACAACCCTAACCCTAACCCTAACCCCTAACCCTAAGCCCTCACCCTATCGCTAATCTTCATCCCTAAACCGTACCGTAATCCTAACCCTAAATCTAATTCTCAGACTTGCTTTCTCAGAGTTTTGAAAGCCTACAATCCTACTAAGCCATGCATGAAAGCCCGCTCTGCCACAGTGTCCTGCATGAAACCCAGAGGCCCATACACTGCGTACGATAGAGTGGGCTCCCAGCGACCATCACAGACCCCTAACTTCGCCTCCTAGTGCATACAGGGCCCGTGCCCTAAGCATAAACCCTACCCCACACCCATAACCCTAACCCAGAACATAACACCTAACCCTGATCCTACTGCTCACCTTAACACGTAAACCTCACCCTAACCCTAACTTAACCCCTTATCTTAACGATAATGCATGACACCCTGAGAACAAGCCCTATACCGTAATTCTAACCCTAACTCCTAGCCATAACCATAACACCTAATCCCTAATTCTGAAACGCCAACCCTAACCTTAACCCTACCGACAACACTAACACTAACCCTAAAACCCTTACCCTAACCCTACGCCTAAAAATAACCCTAACCATTGATCCTTAGTCATAACCCCTAAAGCTTAACCCTAACCCTTAACGCTAATCCCAATCCTAACCATTAAACATAACCCTACTTAACCCTAACCCTAACCTATACGCTAATGCCTAGAGATCTAACCCCAACACTGACCTACAGTTAACACTAACCCTAACCCCTAATCCTAACCTTAAACCTGAACCATAAACCTAACCCTTAACCCTAACCCTATTCCTAACCCCCTAACCCTAACCCTAACTGTTAAGCCTCACCCTAACACTTAACCCTGACTCTAACCCTAAACCTTAACCCTAACCCTGAACCCTAACCCTAAGCCTAACCCTTAACCCTAACCCTATCCCTTAACCCTAACCCCTAACCCTAACGCTAAACCCAACCCTAAACCTAACCCTGGCCCCCAACCCAGACTTAACACCTAACCCCTAACACTAACTCTAAACCTAACCACTAATCCCTAGCACCTGACCCTGACTCGAAACCTAACCCCTAACTCGAAACCCCTAACCCCAAACCTAACCCTAATTCTCACACTACTTCCATTCCCAGAGTGAAGCAAGCCTACAATACAGCCATGCCATGTGTGAGATGAGGCTCTGCCTGAGTCCTGCATGTAGGTTTTGTCCCAAGGCCCAGGGAATGATGTTGTGCTTTTGTGGTGACTCCGACCACACCCCTCTCACCGTAGATTAACCAGGTCCTGTGCCCTTAAACTGACCGCTAAATCTAAGCCCTACCACCAATCCTAACCTCTGACCCTGAACCTAAGCCCCGAGCCTAAAGCCCAACACTAACTCTAAACACTTACCCTAAACCTAATCCCTAACCCTAATGCTAACCCCTAAACGTAACTCTAACCACGAACAGTAAACCTAACCCTAACCTCTAACAGAAACCCTAACACATAACTCTAACCCTAAAACTAACCCTAACCTTTAACCCTAAACCTAAACCCTAACCCTAACCCTTAACCTTAATCTTAACCGTTAACTCTCATGCTAACCTTTAATCCTAACCCTAATCCTAATCTTCAACCCTAAACCGAACACAACCCTAACCCTGTACCAAACCCTGACCCCTCATCTTAACCCTATCCGCAAACCTCAACCCCAAAACGAACTGTAACCGTTAAACCTAACAGTAACCTTAAACCGTAACCCTAATCTGTAACCCTATCCCCTCACCATAACACTACACTTCATCCTGAACCCTAACCATAATCCTAACCCTAAATCTAATTCTCAGACTTCTTGCTTTCTTAGAGTTTAGAAAGCCTGCAATCCTCCCGTGCCATGTGTGAAAGGAGGCTCTACCACTGTGTCCTGCATGAAATCCACGGGCCCATACCCAGAGTCCGATACAGTGGGTTCCCGGTGACAATCCCAGCCCCCTAACCTCCCCCCAGCCTAATGCCGACAGGGCCCGTGCGCTAAGCATAAATGATACCTTTAACAGATAACCCTAACCCTGAACATGGCACCTAACCCTGTTCCTATTTCTCCCCTTAACACGTAAACCTCACCGTGAGCCTAACTTTAACCTCTTAACGTAACGTTAATGCATAACCCATTCCCTGAGAACATCCCCTATCCCATAATTCTAACCCTATCTCCTAGTCATAACTGTAACACCTAATCCCTATCCCT
>NW_027183019.1:180000-185000 GCF_041146395.1 Eulemur rufifrons
AAACTAACCCTAACCCCTAACTCTTAAGCTTAACCCTAAGCGTTAACTCTCACGCTAACCTTTAATCCTAACCCTAATCCTAATCTTCAACCCTAAACCTAACACTTAACCCTAACCCTGTACCAAACCCTAACCCCTCATCTTAACCCTAACCGCAAACCTCAACCCTAAAAAAAAGTGTAACCGTTAAACCTAAGAGTAACCTTTAACCCTAACCCTAAGCCCTAACCCTAAGCCCTCACCATAACACTAAACTTCATCCTTAACCCTAACCATAATCCTAACCCTAAATCTAATTCTCAGACTTCTTGCTTTCTTAGAGTTTAGAAAGCCTGCAATCCTCCCATGCCATGCGTGAAAGGAGGCTCTACCACTGTGTCCTGCATGAAACCCACGGGCCCATACCCAGGGTATGATAGAGTGGGTTCCCGGGTACAATCCCAGCCCCCTAAACTACCCCCGCCCGCCTAATGCAGACACGGCCCGTTCGCTAATCATAAACAAAACCTTTAACAGATAACCCTAACCCTGAACATAACACCCAACCCTGTTCCTATTTCTCCCCTTAACACGTAAACCTCACCGTGCGCCTAACTTTAACCTCTTATCCTAACGTTAATGCATAACCCATTTCCTGAGAACAACCCCTATTCCATAATTCTAACCCTATCTCCTAGTCATCACTGTGACACCTAATCCCTAACCCTAATTCTAAACCGCTAACCCTAACCGTAACCCTACCTACAACCCTAACACTGACAGTAACCCTTACTTCTAACCCCAACGCTATGCCTAACAAAAACCCTAACCCTGCACCCTAACCCCTAAGCCTTACCCTAACCCTTAACCCTAATCCTAATCCTAACCATTAAACCTAACCCTAGCTCTTAAAGGTAACCCTGAACCTTGCCCTCACGACTAGACCTAACCCTGACACTAACCTAACACCTAACCCTAAGCAGAACCCCTAAAGCTAAGCCTGAACCCTATCCCTAACCCTAGCAGTAAACTTTAACCCTAAAGCTAAGCCAAACCCGTAACCCTAATCCTATCCTTTTACCCTAAAACTAACCCCTAAACCTAACCCCTATAAATCACCCTAACTCTAACCCCAATCCTAATTCTAACCATATCCCTTCATAAAACACTAACTCCTAACCGCTAACCCTAACACTAACCAAAAATCCTAATCACTAATCCCTAACCCTAACGCTTAACCTTTACCCTAACCGTTAACCCTCACCCTAAATCTTAACACTGACCCTAACCTTAAACTTTAACTCTAAGCCTAACCCTTAACCCTACAGTAAGGAAGACCCTTAATGCTAATGGGATCCCTTTTCCGTAACCCTAACACTACAGCTAAAAATAACAGTAACCTTTGATCCTTAAACCTAACCCCTAACACTTACTTTAACCCCAAACCCTAACCCTAATCCTAAGCATTAAACCTAACCCTATCTCTTAACCCTAACGCTAGCCCTTACCCGAACGCCTAGATCTAACCCTAAATCGAACCTACCGCCTAATCCTAACCTTAAGCCCTAATCCTAACTCTAACCCTGAACCCTAAACCTACCCGTAACCCTTAACACTAACCCTATCCGTGAACCTTAACCCTGACCCTAACCATTACCCGCACCCAGGCATTTAACCCTGACCCTACCCCTAATCCTTAATGATAAACCTAACACTAAACACTAACCCTAAGGCCAACACTTTACCGTAATCCTATCCCTTAACCCTAACCCTAACCCTAACCCTAATGCTACCCCCTAAACGTAACCCTAACCGTGACCAGTAAACCTAACCCTAACCTCTAACACAAACCATAGCACATAACTCTAACCCTAAAACTAACCCTAACCCTAAACCTAACCCTAAACCCTAACTCTTAACCTTAACACTAAGCGTTAACTCTCACGCTATCCTATAATCCTAACCCTAATCCTAATCTTCAACCCTAAACCTTACACTTAACCCTAACCCTGTACCAAACCCTAACCCCTCATCTTAACCCTAACCGTAAACCTCAACCCTAAACCAAAGTGTAACCGTTAAACCTAAGAGTAACCTTTAACCCTAACCCTAATCCCTAACCCTAAGCCCTCACCCTAACACTAAACTTCATCCTTAACCCTAACCATAATCCTAACCCTAAATTTAATTCTCAGACTTCTTGCTTTCTTAGAGTTTAGAAAGCCTGCAATCCTCCCATGCCATGCGTGAAAGGAGGCTCTACCACTGTGTCCTGTATGAAACCCACGGGCCCATACCCAGAGTATGATAGAGTGGGTTCCCGGGTACAATCCCAGCCCCCAAAACTATCCCCCGCCCGCCTAATGCAGACAGGGCCCATGCGCTAAGCATAAACAATACCTTTAACAGATAACCCTAACCCTGAACATAACACCCAACCCTGTTCCTATTTCTCCCCTTAACACGTAAACCTCACCGTGCGCCTAACTTTAACCTCTTATCCTAACGTTAATGCATAACCCATTTCCTGAGAACAACCCCTATCCCATAATTCTAACCCTATCTCCTAGTCCTCACTGTGACACCTAATCCCTAACCCTAATTCCAAACCGCTAACCCTAACCGTAACCCTACCTACAAACCTAACACTGACAGTAACCCTTACTTCTAACCCCAACGCTATGCCTAACAAAAACCCTAACCCTTGACACTAACCCTTCACCCTAACCCCTAAGACTTACCCTAACCCTTAACCCTAATCCTAATCCTAACCATTAAACCTAACCCTAGATCTTAAAGCTAACCCTAAACCTTACCCTCACGACTAGACCTAACCCTGACACTAACCTAACACTTAAGCCTCACCAGATCCCCTAAAGCTAACCCTGAACCCTATCCCTAACCGTAGCAGTAAACTTTAACCCTAAACCTAAGCCCAACCCGTAACCCTAATCCTATCCTTTTACCCTAAAACTAACCCCTAAACCTAACCCCTATACCTCACCCTAACTCTAACCCCAATCCTAATTCTAACCATACCCCTTCATAAAACACTAACCGCTAACCTAACACTAACCAAAAACCCTAATCACTAATCCCTAACCCTAACACTTAACCTTTACCCTAACCGTTAACCCTCACCCCAAATCTTAACACTGACCCTAACCTTAACCTTTAACTCTAAGCCTAACCCTTAACCCTACAGTAAGGAAGACCCTTAATGCTAATGGGATCCCTTATCCCTAACCCTAACACTACAGCTAAAAATAACCCTAACCTTGGATCCTTAAACCTAACCCCTAACACTTACTTTAACCCCAAACCCTAACCCTAATCCTAAGCATTAAACCTAACCCTATCTCTTAACCCTAACGCTAGCCCTTACCCTAAAGCCTAGATCTAACCCTAAATCGAACCTACCGCCTAATCCTAACCTTAAGCCCTAATGCTAACTCTAACCCTGAACCCTAAACCTACCCGTAACCCTTAACACTAACCCTATCCGTGAACCCTAACCCTGACCCTAACCATTACCCGCACCCAAGCATTTAACCCTGACCCTAACCCTAATCCTTAATGATAACACTAACACTAAACCCTAACCCTAAGCCCAACACTTATCCCTAATCCTATCCCTTAACCCTAACCCTAACCCTGATGCTACCCCCTAAACGTAACCCTAACTGTGACCAGTAAACCTAACCCTAACCTCTAATACAAAGCGTAACTCATAACTCTAACCCTAAATCTAACCCTAACCCTAACCCTAACCCTAAACCCTAACTCTTAACGTTAACCCTAAGCGTTATCTCTCACGCTAACCTTTAATCCTAACCCTAATCCTAATCTTCAACCCTAAACCTTACACTTAACCCTAACCCTGTACCAAACCCTAACCCCTCATCTTAACCCTAACCGTAAACCTCAACCCTATACCAAAGTGTAACCATTAAACCTAAGAGTAACCTTTAACCCTAACCCTAATCCCTAACCCTAAACCCTAACCCTAACACTAAACTTCATCCTTAACACTAACCGTAATCCTAACCCTAAATCTAATTCTCAGACTTCTTGCTTTCTTAGAGTTTAGAAAGCCTGCAATCCTCCCATGCCATGCGTGAGAGGAGGCTCTACCTCTGCGTCCTGCATGAAAACCACGGGCTCATACCCAGAGTATGATAGAGTGGGTTCCCGGGTACAATCCCAGTCCCCTAAACTACCCCCGCCCGCCTAATGCAGACAGGGCCCGTGCGCTAAGCATAAACAATACCTTTAACAGATAACCCTAACCCTGAACATAACACCCAACCCTGTTCCTATTTCTCCCCTTAACACGTAAACCTCACCGTGCGCCTAACTTTAACCTCTTATCCTAACGTTAATGCATAACCCATTTCCTGAGAACAACCCCTATCCCATAATTCTAACCCTATCTCCTAGTCATCACTGTGACACCTAATCCCTAACCCTAATTCTAAACCGCTAACCCTAACCGTAACCCTACCTACAACGCTGACACTGACAGTAACCCTTACTTCTAACCCCAACGCTATGCCTAACAAAAACACTAACCCTTCACCCTAACCCCTAAGCCTTACCCTAACCCTTAACCCTAATCCTAATCCTAACCATTAAGCCTAACCCTAGCTCTTAAAGCTAACCCTAAACCTTACCCTCACGACTAGACCTAACCCTGACACTAACCTAACACCTAACCCTAACCAGAACACCTAAAGCTAACCCTGAACCCTATCCCTAACCCTAGCAGTAAACTTTAACCCTAAACCTAAGCCCAACCCGTAACCCTAATCCTATCCTTTTACCCTAAAACTAACCCCTAAACCTAACCCCTATACCTCACCCTAACTCTAACCCCAATCCTAATTCTAACCATATCCCTTCATAAAACACTAACTCCTAACCGCTAACCCTAACACTAACCAAAAATCCTAATCACTAATCCCTAACCCTAATGCTTAACCTTTACCCTAACCGTTAACCCTCACCCTAAATCTTAACAC
>NW_027183020.1:0-2500 GCF_041146395.1 Eulemur rufifrons
CCTAAACCTAACCCTAACCCCTAACCCTTACCCCTAACACCTAACCCTAACCCTAACCCCTAGCCCTAGCCCTAACCCTAACCCCTAACCCTAACCCTAGGCCTAGCCCTAGCCCGAGCCCTAACCCTAACCCTAACCACTAACCCTAACCCTAACCCCTAACCCTAACCTCTAAACCCTAACCGTAACCCTAAACCCTAACCCTAAACCTAACCCCTGACACTGACCCTGACCCTAACCCAAACCCCTAACTCCTAACCCTAACCCTAACCCCTAACCCTAACCCTAACCCCTGACCCTGACCCTAAACCTAACCCTAACCCTAACCTCTAACCCTAACCCCTAACCCGAACCCTGACCCTAACCCTAACCCTAACCCCTAACCCTAACCCTAACCCCTAATCCTAACCCTAACCCCAAACCCTAACCCTAACCCTAACACTAACCCTAACCCTTAACTCTAACCCCTAACCCTAACACCTAACCCTAACCCTAACCCCAACCCCAACCCCAACCCTAAACCAACCCTAAACCTAACCATAACCCTAACCACTAACCCTAACCCCTAACCCTAACCCCTAACCCTAAACCTAACCATAATCCCTAACCCTAACCCTAACCCCTAACCCCTACCCCTACACCTAACCCTAACTCCTAACCCTACCCCTACCGCTACCCCTAACCCTAACCCTAATTCCTAAGCCCTAACCCTAACCCTAACCCCTAACCCTAACCCTAACCCCTAACCCTAACCCCTAACCCTAACCACTAACCCTAACCCTAACCCCAACCCCAACCCCAACCCTAACCCAACCCTAAACCTAACCATAACCCTAACCACTAACCGTAACCCCTAACCCTAACCCCTAACCCTAACACTAACCATAACCCCTAACCCTAACCCTAACCCCTAACACCTACCCCTACCCGTACCCCTAACCCTAACCCCTAACCCTAACCCTACCCCTACCCCTAACCCTAACCCTTATCCCTAATCATACCCCTAACTCCTAACCCTACCCCTAACCCTAACCCTAAACCTAACCCTAAACACTAACTCTTAACCTTAACCCTAAGCGTTAACTCTCACGCTATCCTATAATCCTAACCCTAATCCTAATCTTCAACCCTAAACCTTACACTTAACCCTAACCCTGTACCAAACCCTAACCCCTCATCTTAACCCTAACCGTAAACCTCAAACCTAAACCAAAGTGTAACCGTTAAACCTAAGAGTAACCTTTAACCCTAACCCTAATCCCTAACCCTAAGCCCTCACCCTAACACTAAACTTCATCCTTAACCCTAACCATAATCCTAACCCTAAATCTAATTCTCAGACTTCTTGCTTTCTTAGAGTTTAGAAAGCCTGCAATCCTCCCATGCCATGCGTGAAAGGAGGCTCTACCACTGTGTCCTGTATGAAACCCACGGGCCCATACCCAGAGTATGATAGAGTGGGTTCCCGGGTACAATCCCAGCCCCCAAAACTCCCCCCCACCCGCCTAATGCAGACAGGGCCCGTGCGCTAAGCATAAACAATACCTTTAACAGATAACCCTAACTCTGAACATAACAACCAACCCTGTTCCTATTTCTCCCCTTAACACGTAAACTTCACCGTTCGCCTAACTTTAACCTCTTATCCTAACGTTAATGCATAACCCATTTCCTGAGAACAACCCCTGTCCCATAATTCTAACCCTATCTCCTAGTCATCACTGTGACACCTAATCCCTAACCCTTATTCCAAACCGCTAACCCTAACCGTAACCCTACCTACAACCCTAACACTGACAGTAACCCTTACTTCTAACCCCAACGCTATGCCTAACAAAAACCCTAACCCTTGACCCTAACCCTTCACCCTAAACCCTAAGACTTACCCTAACCCTTAACCCTAATCCTAATCCTAACCATTAAACCTAACCCTAGCTCTTAAAGCTAACCCTAAACCTTACCCTCACGACTAGACCTAACCCTGACACTAACCTAACACTTAACCCTCACCAGAACCCCTAAAGCTAACCCTGAACCCTATCCCTAACCCTAGCAGTAAACTTTAACCCTAAACCTAAGCCCAACCCGTAACCCTAATCCTATCCTTTTACCCTAAAACTAACCCCTAAATCTAACCCCTATACCTCACCCTAACTCTAACCCAAATCCTAATTCTAACCATACCCCTTCATAAAACACTAACCGCTAACCTAACACTAACCAAAAACCCTAATCACTAATCCCTAACCCTAACACTTAACCTTTACCCTAACCATTAACCCTCACCCTAAATCTTAACACTGACCCTAACCTGAAACTTTAACTCTAAGCCTAACCCTTAACCCTACAGTAAGGAAGACCCTTAATGCTAATGGGATCCCTTATCCCTAACCCTAACACTACAGCTAAAAATAACCCTAACCTTTGATCCTTAAACCTAACCCCTAACACTTACTTTAACCCCAAACCCTAACCCTAATCCTAAGCATTAAACCTAACC
>NW_027183020.1:12500-20000 GCF_041146395.1 Eulemur rufifrons
AACCGTAACCCTACCTACAACCCTAACACTGACAGTAACCCTTACTTCTAACCCCAACGCTACGCCTAACAAAAACCCTAACCCTGCACCCTAACCCCTAAGCCTTACCCTAACCCTTAACCCTAATCCTAATCCTAACCATTAAACCTAACCCTAGCTCTTAAAGATAACCCTGAACCTTACCCTCACGACTAGACCTAACCCTGACACTAACCTAACACCTAACCTTAAGCAGAACCCCTAAAGCTAAGCCTGAACCCTATCCCTAACCCTAGCAGTAAACTTTAACCCTAAACCTAAGCCCAACCCGTAACCCTAATCCTATCCATTTACCCTACAACTAACCCCTAAACCTAACCCCTATACCTCACCCTAACTCTAACCCCAATCCTAATTCTAGCCATACCCCTTCATAAAACACTAACTCCTAACCGCTAACCCTAACACTAACCAAAAATCCTAATCACTAATCCCTAACCCTAAAGCTTAACCTTTACCCTAACCGTTAACCCTCACCCTAAATCTTAACACTGACCCTAACCTTAACCTTTAACTCTAAGCCTAACCCTTAACCCTACAGTAAGGAAGACCCTTAATGCTAATGGGATCCCTTTTCCATAACCCTAACACTACAGCTAAAAATAACAGTAACCTTTCATCCTTAAACCTAACCCCTAACACTTACTTTAACCCCAAACCCTAACCCTAATCCTAAGCATTAAACCTAACCCTATCTCTTAACCCTAACGCTAGCCCTTACCCGAACGCCTAGATCTAACCCTAAATCGAACCTACCGCCTAATCCTAACCTTAAGCCCTAATGCTAACTCTAACCCTGAACCCTAAACCTACCTGTAACCCTTAACACTAACCCTATCCGTGAACCTTAACCCTGACCCTAACCATTACACGCACCCAGGCATTTAACCCTGACCCTACCCCTAGTCCTTAATGATAACCCTAACACTAAACCCTAACCCTAAGGCCAACACTTAACCGTAATCCTATCCCTTAACCCTAACCCTAACCCTAACCCTAATGCTAACCCCTAAACGTATCCCTAACCGTCATCAGTAAACCTAACCCTAACCTCTAACACAAACCATAGCACATAACTCTAACCCTAAAACTAACCCTAACCCTAAACCTAACCCTAAACACTAACTCTTAACCTTAACCCTAAGCGTTAACTCTCACGCTATCCTATAATCCTAACCCTAATCCTAATCTTCAACCCTAAACCTTACACTTAACCCTAACCCTGTACCAAACCCTAACCCCTCATCTTAACCCTAACCGTAAACCTCAAACCTAAACCAAAGTGTAACCGTTAAACCTAAGAGTAACCTTTAACCCTAACCCTAATCCCTAACCCTAAGCCCTCACCCTAACACTAAACTTCATCCTTAACCCTAACCATAATCCTAACCCTAAATCTAATTCTCAGACTTCTTGCTTTCTTAGAGTTTAGAAAGCCTGCAATCCTCCCATGCCATGCGTGAAAGGAGGCTCTACCACTGTGTCCTGTATGAAACCCACGGGCCCATACCCAGAGTATGATAGAGTGGGTTCCCGGGTACAAGCCCAGCCCCCGAAACTCCCCCCGCCCGCCTAATGCAGACAGGGCCCGTGTGCTAAGCATAAACAATACCTTTAACAGATAACCCTAACCCTGAACATAACACCCAACCCTGTTCCTATTTCTCCCCTTAACACGTAAACCTCACCGTGCGCCTAACTTTAACCTCTTATCCTAACGTTAATGCATAACCCATTTCCTGAGAACAACCCCTATCCCATAATTCTAACCCTATCTCCTAGTCATCACTGTGACACCTAATCCCTAACCCTAATTCTAAACCGCTAACCCTAACCGTAACCCTACCTACAACCCTAACACTGACAGTAACCCTTACTTCTAACCCCAACGCTATGCCTAACAAAAACCCTAACCCTGCACCCTAACCCCTAAGCCTTACCCTAACCCTTAACCCTAATCCTAATCCTAACCATTAAACCTAACCCTAGCTCTTAAAGATAACCCTGAACCTTGCCCTCACGACTAGACCTAACCCTGACACTAACCTAACACCTAACCCTAAGCAGAACCCCTAAAGCTAAGCCTGAACCCTATCCCTAACCCTAGCAGTAAACTTTAACCCTAAAGCTAAGCCCAACCCGTAACCCTAATCCTATCCTTTTACCCTAAAACTAACCCCTAAACCTAACCCCTATACCTCACCCTAACTCTAACCCCAATCCTAATTCTAGCCATACCCCTTCATAAAACACTAACTCCTAACCGCTAACCCTAACACTAACCAAAAATCCTAATCACTAATCCCTAACCCTAAAGCTTAACCTTTACCCTAACCGTTAACCCTCACCCTAAATCTTAACACTGACCCTAACCTTAACCTTTAACTCTAAGCCTAACCCTTAACCCTACAGTAAGGAAGACCCTTAATGCTAATGGGATCCCTTTTCCATAACCCTAACACTACAGCTAAAAATAACAGTAACCTTTCATCCTTAAACCTAACCCCTAACACTTACTTTAACCCCAAACCCTAACCCTAATCCTAAGCATTAAACCTAACCCTATCTCTTAACCCTAACGCTAGCCCTTACCCGAACGCCTAGATCTAACCCTAAATCGAACCTACCGCCTAATCCTAACCTTAAGCCCTAATGCTAACTCTAACCCTGAACCCTAAACCTACCTGTAACCCTTAACACTAACCCTATCCGTGAACCTTAACCCTGACCCTAACCATTACACGCACCCAGGCATTTAACCCTGACCCTACCCCTAGTCCTTAATGATAACCCTAACACTAAACCCTAACCCTAAGGCCAACACTTAACCGTAATCCTATCCCTTAACCCTAACCCTAACCCTAACCCTAATGCTAACCCCTAAACGTATCCCTAACCGTCATCAGTAAACCTAACCCTAACCTCTAACACAAACCATAGCACATAACTCTAACCCTAAAACTAACCCTAACCCTAAACCTAACCCTAAACACTAACTCTTAACCTTAACCCTAAGCGTTAACTCTCACGCTATCCTATAATCCTAACCCTAATCCTAATCTTCAACCCTAAACCTTACACTTAACCCTAACCCTGTACCAATCCCTAACCCCTCATCTTAACCCTAACCGTAAACCTCAAACCTAAACCAAAGTGTAACCGTTAAACCTAAGAGTAACCTTTAACCCTAACCCTAATCCCTAACCCTAAGCCCTCACCCTAACACTAAACTTCATCCTTAACCCTAACCATAATCCTAACCCTAAATCTAATTCTCAGACTTCTTGCTTTCTTAGAGTTTAGAAAGCCTGCAATCCTCCCATGCCATGCGTGAAAGGAGGCTCTACCACTGTGTCCTGTATGAAACCCACGGGCCCATACCCAGAGTATGATAGAGTGGGTTCCCGGGTACAAGCCCAGCCCCCGAAACTCCCCCCGCCCGCCTAATGCAGACAGGGCCCGTGTGCTAAGCATAAACAATACCTTTAACAGATAACCCTAACCCTGAACATAATACCCAACCCTGTTCCTATTTCTCCCCTTAACACGTAAACCTCACCGTGCGCCTAACTTTAACCTCTTATCCTAACGTTAATGCATAACCCATTTCCTGAGAACAACCCCTATTGCATAATTCTAACCCTATCTCCTAGTCATCACTGTGACACCTAATCCCTAACCCTAATTCTAAACCGCTAACCCTAACCGTAACCCTACCTACAACCCTAACACTGACAGTAACCCTTACTTCTAACCCCAACGCTATGCCTAACAAAAACCCTAACCCTGCACCCTAACCCCTAAGCCTTACCCTAACCCTTAACCCTAATCCTAATCCTAACCATGAAACCTAACCCTAGCTCTTAAAGATAACCCTGAACCTTGCCCTCACGACTAGACCTAACCCTGACACTAACCTAACACCTAACCCTAAGCAGAACCCCTAAAGCTAAGCCTGAACCCTATCCCTAACCCTAGCAGTAAACTTTAACCCTAAAGCTAAGCCCAACCCGTAACCCTAATCCTATCCTTTTACCCTAAAACTAACCCCTAAACCTAACCCCTATACCTCACCCTAACTCTAACCCCAATCCTAATTCTAACCATACCCCTTCATAAAACACTAACTCCTAACCGCTAACCCTAACACTAACCAAAAACCCTAATCACTAATCCCTAACCCTAACGCTTAACCTTTACCCTAACCGTTAACCCTCACCCTAAATCTTAACACTGACCCTAACCTTAACCTTTAACTCTAAGCCTAACCCTTAACCCTACAGTAAGGAAGACCCTTAATGCTAATGGGATCCCTTTTCCATAACCCTAACACTACAGCTAAAATTAACAGTAACCTTTCATCCTTAAACCAAACCCCTAACACTTACTTTAACCCCAAACCCTAACCCTAATCCTAAGCATTAAACCTAACCCTATCTCTTAACCCTAACGCTAGCCCTTACCCGAACGCCTAGATCTAACCCTAAATCGAACCTACCGCCTAATCCTAACCTTAAGCCCTAATGCTAACTCTAACCCTGAACCCTAAACCTACCTGTAACCCTTAACACTAACCCTATCCGTGAACCTTAACCCTGACCCTAACCATTACACGCACCCAGGCATTTAACCCTGACCCTACCCCTAGTCCTTAATGATAACCCTAACACTAAACCCTAACCCTAAGGCCTACACTTAACCGTAATCCTATCCCTTAACCCTAACCCTAACCCTAACCCTAATGCTAACCCCTAAACGTATCCCTAACCGTCACCAGTAAACCTAACCCTAACCTCTAACACAAACCATAGCACATAACTCTAACCCTAAAACTAACCCTAACCCTAAACCTAACCCTAAACACTAACTCTTAACCTTAACCCTAAGCGTTAACTCTCACGCTATCCTATAATCCTAACCCTAATCCTAATCTTCAACCCTAAACCTTACACTTAACCCTAACCCTGTACCAAACCCTAACCCCTCATCTTAACCCTAACCGTAAACCTCAAACCTAAACCAAAGTGTAACCGTTAAACCTAAGAGTAACCTTTAACCCTAACCCTAATCCCTAACCCTAAGCCCTCACCCTAACACTAAACTTCATCCTTAACCCTAACCATAATCCTAACCCTAAATCTAATTCTCAGACTTCTTGCTTTCTTAGAGTTTAGAAAGCCTGCAATCCTCCCATGCCATGCGTGAAAGGAGGCTCTACCACTGTGTCCTGTATGAAACCCACGGGCCCATACCCAGAGTATGATAGAGTGGGTTCCCGGGTACAATCCCAGCCCCCAAAACTCCCCCCCACCCGCCTAATGCAGACAGGGCCCGTGCGCTAAGCATAAACAATACCTTTAACAGATAACCCTAACTCTGAACATAACAACCAACCCTGTTCCTATTTCTCCCCTTAACACGTAAACTTCACCGTTCGCCTAACTTTAACCTCTTATCCTAACGTTAATGCATAACCCATTTCCTGAGAACAACCCCTGTCCCATAATTCTAACCCTATCTCCTAGTCATCACTGTGACACCTAATCCCTAACCCTTATTCCAAACCGCTAACCCTAACCGTAACCCTACCTACAACCCTAACACTGACAGTAACCCTTACTTCTAACCCCAACGCTATGCCTAACAAAAACCCTAACCCTTGACCCTAACCCTTCACCCTAAACCCTAAGACTTACCCTAACCCTTAACCCTAATCCTAATCCTAACCATTAAACCTAACCCTAGCTCTTAAAGCTAACCCTAAACCTTACCCTCACGACTAGACCTAACCCTGACACTAACCTAACACTTAACCCTCACCAGAACCCCTAAAGCTAACCCTGAACCCTATCCCTAACCCTAGCAGTAAACTTTAACCCTAAACCTAAGCCCAACCCGTAACCCTAATCCTATCCTTTTACCCTAAAACTAACCCCTAAATCTAACCCCTATACCTCACCCTAACTCTAACCCAAATCCTAATTCTAACCATACCCCTTCATAAAACACTAACCGCTAACCTAACACTAACCAAAAACCCTAATCACTAATCCCTAACCCTAACACTTAACCTTTACCCTAACCATTAACCCTCACCCTAAATCTTAACACTGACCCTAACCTGAAACTTTAACTCTAAGCCTAACCCTTAACCCTACAGTAAGGAAGACCCTTAATGCTAATGGGATCCCTTATCCCTAACCCTAACACTACAGCTAAAAATAACCCTAACCTTTGATCCTTAAACCTAACCCCTAACACTTACTTTAACCCCAAACCCTAACCCTAATCCTAAGCATTAAACCTAACCCTATCTCTGAACCCTAATGCTAGCCCTTACCCTAACGCCTAGATCTAACCCTAAATCGAATCTACCGCCTAATCCTAACCATAAGCCCTAATGCTAACTCTAACACTGAACCCTAAACCTACCCGTAACCCTTAACACTAACCCTATCTGTGAACCTTAACCCTGACCCTAACCATTACCTGCACCCAAGCATTTAACCCTGACCCTACCCCTAATCCTTAATGATAACACCAACACTAAACCCTAACACGAAGCCCAACACTAAACCCTTATCCTATCCCTTAACCCTAACCCTAACGCAAACCCCTAAACGTAACCCTAACCGTGACCAGTAAACCTAAACTTAACCTCTAACACAAACCATAGCACATAACTCTAACCCTAAAACTAAACCTAACCCCAACCCTAACCCTAAACCCTAACTCTTAACCTTAACCCTAAGCGTTAACTCTCACGCTAACCTTTAATCCTAACCCTAATCCTAATCTTCAACCCTAAACCTAACACTTAACCCTAACCCTGTACCAAACCCTAACCCCTCATCTTAACCCTAACCGTAAACCTCAACCCTAAACCAAAGTGTAGCCGTTAAACCTAAGAGTAGCCTTTATCCCTATCCCTAATCCCTAACCCTAAGCCCTCACCTTAACACTAAACTTCATCCTTAACCCTAACCATAATCCTAACCCTAAATCTAATTCTCAGACTTCTTGCTTTCTTAGAGTTTAGAAAGCCTGCCATCCTCCCATGCCATGCGTGAAAGGAGGCTCTACCACTGTGTCCTGCATGAAACCCACGGGCCCATACCCAGAGTATGATAGAGTGGGTTCCCGGGTACAATCCCAGCCCCCTAAACTCACCCCGCCCGCCTAATGCAGACAGGGCCCGTGCGCTAAGCATAAACAATACCTTTAACAGATAACCCTAACCCTGAACATAACACCCAACCCTGTTCCTATTTCTCCCCTTAACACGTAAACCTCCCCGTGCGGCTAACTTTAACCTCTTATCGGAACGTTAATGCATAACCCATTTCCTGAGAACAACCGCTATCCCATAATTCTAACCCTATCTCCTAGTCATCACTGTGACACCTAATCCCTAACCCTAATTCTAAACCGCTAACCCTAACCGTCACCCTACCTACAACC
>NW_027183020.1:30000-35000 GCF_041146395.1 Eulemur rufifrons
CCCTAAACACTAACTCTTAACCTTAACCCTAAGCGTTAACTCTCACGCTATCCTATAATCCTAACCCTAATCCTAATCTTCAACCCTAAACCTTACACTTAACCCTAACCCTGTACCAAACCCTAACCCCTCATCTTAACCCTAACCGTAAACCTCAAACCTAAACCAAAGTGTAACCGTTAAACCTAAGAGTAACCTTTAACCCTAACCCTAATCCCTAACCCTAAGCCCTCACCCTAACACTAAACTTCATCCTTAACCCTAACCATAATCCTAACCCTAAATCTAATTCTCAGACTTCTTGCTTTCTTAGAGTTTAGAAAGCCTGCAATCCTCCCATGCCATGCGTGAAAGGAGGCTCTACCACTGTGTCCTGTATGAAACCCACGGGCCCATACCCAGAGTATGATAGAGTGGGTTCCCGGGTACAAGCCCAGCCCCCGAAACTCCCCCCGCCCGCCTAATGCAGACAGGGCCCGTGTGCTAAGCATAAACAATACCTTTAACAGATAACCCTAACCCTGAACATAACACCCAACCCTGTTCCTATTTCTCCCCTTAACACGTAAACCTCACCGTGCGCCTAACTTTAACCTCTTATCCTAACGTTAATGCATAACCCATTTCCTGAGAACAACCCCTATCCCATAATTCTAACCCTATCTCCTAGTCATCACTGTGACACCTAATCCCTAACCCTAATTCTAAACCGCTAACCCTAACCGTAACCCTACCTACAACCCTAACACTGACAGTAACCCTTACTTCTAACCCCAACGCTATGCCTAACAAAAACCCTAACCCTGCACCCTAACCCCTAAGCCTTACCCTAACCCTTAACCCTAATCCTAATCCTAACCATTAAACCTAACCCTAGCTCTTAAAGATAACCCTGAACCTTGCCCTCACGACTAGACCTAACCCTGACACTAACCTAACACCTAACCCTAAGCAGAACCCCTAAAGCTAAGCCTGAACCCTATCCCTAACCCTAGCAGTAAACTTTAACCCTAAAGCTAAGCCCAACCCGTAACCCTAATCCTATCCTTTTACCCTAAAACTAACCCCTAAACCTAACCCCTATACCTCACCCTAACTCTAACCCCAATCCTAATTCTAGCCATACCCCTTCATAAAACACTAACTCCTAACCGCTAACCCTAACACTAACCAAAAATCCTAATCACTAATCCCTAACCCTAAAGCTTAACCTTTACCCTAACCGTTAACCCTCACCCTAAATCTTAACACTGACCCTAACCTTAACCTTTAACTCTAAGCCTAACCCTTAACCCTACAGTAAGGAAGACCCTTAATGCTAATGGGATCCCTTTTCCATAACCCTAACACTACAGCTAAAAATAACAGTAACCTTTCATCCTTAAACCTAACCCCTAACACTTACTTTAACCCCAAACCCTAACCCTAATCCTAAGCATTAAACCTAACCCTATCTCTTAACCCTAACGCTAGCCCTTACCCGAACGCCTAGATCTAACCCTAAATCGAACCTACCGCCTAATCCTAACCTTAAGCCCTAATGCTAACTCTAACCCTGAACCCTAAACCTACCTGTAACCCTTAACACTAACCCTATCCGTGAACCTTAACCCTGACCCTAACCATTACACGCACCCAGGCATTTAACCCTGACCCTACCCCTAGTCCTTAATGATAACCCTAACACTAAACCCTAACCCTAAGGCCAACACTTAACCGTAATCCTATCCCTTAACCCTAACCCTAACCCTAACCCTAATGCTAACCCCTAAACGTATCCCTAACCGTCATCAGTAAACCTAACCCTAACCTCTAACACAAACCATAGCACATAACTCTAACCCTAAAACTAACCCTAACCCTAAACCTAACCCTAAACACTAACTCTTAACCTTAACCCTAAGCGTTAACTCTCACCCTATCCTATAATCCTAACCCTAATCCTAATCTTCAACCCTAAACCTTACACTTAACCCTAACCCTGTACCAATCCCTAACCCCTCATCTTAACCCTAACCGTAAACCTCAAACCTAAACCAAAGTGTAACCGTTAAACCTAAGAGTAACCTTTAACCCTAACCCTAATCCCTAACCCTAAGCCCTCACCCTAACACTAAACTTCATCCTTAACCCTAACCATAATCCTAACCCTAAATCTAATTCTCAGACTTCTTGCTTTCTTAGAGTTTAGAAAGCCTGCAATCCTCCCATGCCATGCGTGAAAGGAGGCTCTACCACTGTGTCCTGTATGAAACCCACGGGCCCATACCCAGAGTATGATAGAGTGGGTTCCCGGGTACAAGCCCAGCCCCCGAAACTCCCCCCGCCCGCCTAATGCAGACAGGGCCCGTGTGCTAAGCATAAACAATACCTTTAACAGATAACCCTAACCCTGAACATAATACCCAACCCTGTTCCTATTTCTCCCCTTAACACGTAAACCTCACCGTGCGCCTAACTTTAACCTCTTATCCTAACGTTAATGCATAACCCATTTCCTGAGAACAACCCCTATTGCATAATTCTAACCCTATCTCCTAGTCATCACTGTGACACCTAATCCCTAACCCTAATTCTAAACCGCTAACCCTAACCGTAACCCTACCTACAACCCTAACACTGACAGTAACCCTTACTTCTAACCCCAACGCTATGCCTAACAAAAACCCTAACCCTGCACCCTAACCCCTAAGCCTTACCCTAACCCTTAACCCTAATCCTAATCCTAACCATGAAACCTAACCCTAGCTCTTAAAGATAACCCTGAACCTTGCCCTCACGACTAGACCTAACCCTGACACTAACCTAACACCTAACCCTAAGCAGAACCCCTAAAGCTAAGCCTGAACCCTATCCCTAACCCTAGCAGTAAACTTTAACCCTAAAGCTAAGCCCAACCCGTAACCCTAATCCTATCCTTTTACCCTAAAACTAACCCCTAAACCTAACCCCTATACCTCACCCTAACTCTAACCCCAATCCTAATTCTAACCATACCCCTTCATAAAACACTAACTCCTAACCGCTAACCCTAACACTAACCAAAAACCCTAATCACTAATCCCTAACCCTAACGCTTAACCTTTACCCTAACCGTTAACCCTCACCCTAAATCTTAACACTGACCCTAACCTTAACCTTTAACTCTAAGCCTAACCCTTAACCCTACAGTAAGGAAGACCCTTAATGCTAATGGGATCCCTTTTCCATAACCCTAACACTACAGCTAAAATTAACAGTAACCTTTCATCCTTAAACCAAACCCCTAACACTTACTTTAACCCCAAACCCTAACCCTAATCCTAAGCATTAAACCTAACCCTATCTCTTAACCCTAACGCTAGCCCTTACCCGAACGCCTAGATCTAACCCTAAATCGAACCTACCGCCTAATCCTAACCTTAAGCCCTAATGCTAACTCTAACCCTGAACCCTAAACCTACCTGTAACCCTTAACACTAACCCTATCCGTGAACCTTAACCCTGACCCTAACCATTACACGCACCCAGGCATTTAACCCTGACCCTACCCCTAGTCCTTAATGATAACCCTAACACTAAACCCTAACCCTAAGGCCTACACTTAACCGTAATCCTATCCCTTAACCCTAACCCTAACCCTAACCCTAATGCTAACCCCTAAACGTATCCCTAACCGTCACCAGTAAACCTAACCCTAACCTCTAACACAAACCATAGCACATAACTCTAACCCTAAAACTAACCCTAACCCTAAACCTAACCCTAAACACTAACTCTTAACCTTAACCCTAAGCGTTAACTCTCACGCTATCCTATAATCCTAACCCTAATCCTAATCTTCAACCCTAAACCTTACACTTAACCCTAACCCTGTACCAAACCCTAACCCCTCATCTTAACCCTAACCGTAAACCTCAAACCTAAACCAAAGTGTAACCGTTAAACCTAAGAGTAACCTTTAACCCTAACCCTAATCCCTAACCCTAAGCCCTCACCCTAACACTAAACTTCATCCTTAACCCTAACCATAATCCTAACCCTAAATCTAATTCTCAGACTTCTTGCTTTCTTAGAGTTTAGAAAGCCTGCAATCCTCCCATGCCATGCGTGAAAGGAGGCTCTACCACTGTGTCCTGTATGAAACCCACGGGCCCATACCCAGAGTATGATAGAGTGGGTTCCCGGGTACAATCCCAGCCCCCAAAACTCCCCCCCACCCGCCTAATGCAGACAGGGCCCGTGCGCTAAGCATAAACAATACCTTTAACAGATAACCCTAACTCTGAACATAACAACCAACCCTGTTCCTATTTCTCCCCTTAACACGTAAACTTCACCGTTCGCCTAACTTTAACCTCTTATCCTAACGTTAATGCATAACCCATTTCCTGAGAACAACCCCTGTCCCATAATTCTAACCCTATCTCCTAGTCATCACTGTGACACCTAATCCCTAACCCTTATTCCAAACCGCTAACCCTAACCGTAACCCTACCTACAACCCTAACACTGACAGTAACCCTTACTTCTAACCCCAACGCTATGCCTAACAAAAACCCTAACCCTTGACCCTAACCCTTCACCCTAAACCCTAAGACTTACCCTAACCCTTAACCCTAATCCTAATCCTAACCATTAAACCTAACCCTAGCTCTTAAAGCTAACCCTAAACCTTACCCTCACGACTAGACCTAACCCTGACACTAACCTAACACTTAACCCTCACCAGAACCCCTAAAGCTAACCCTGAACCCTATCCCTAACCCTAGCAGTAAACTTTAACCCTAAACCTAAGCCCAACCCGTAACCCTAATCCTATCCTTTTACCCTAAAACTAACCCCTAAATCTAACCCCTATACCTCACCCTAACTCTAACCCAAATCCTAATTCTAACCATACCCCTTCATAAAACACTAACCGCTAACTTAACACTAACCAAAAACCCTAATCACTAATCCCTAACCCTAACACTTAACCTTTACCCTAACCATTAACCCTCACCCTAAATCTTAACACT
>NW_027183020.1:45000-50000 GCF_041146395.1 Eulemur rufifrons
ATAATTCTAACCCTATCTCCTAGTCATCACTGTGACACCTAATCCCTAACCCTAATTCTAAACCGCTAACCCTAACCGTAACCCTACCTACAACCCTAACACTGACAGTAACCCTTACTTCTAACCCCAACGCTATGCCTAACAAAAACCCTAACCCTGCACCCTAACCCCTAAGCCTTACCCTAACCCTTAACCCTAATCCTAATCCTAACCATTAAACCTAACCCTAGCTCTTAAAGATAACCCTGAACCTTGCCCTCACGACTAGACCTAACCCTGACACTAACCTAACACCTAACCCTAAGCAGAACCCCTAAAGCTAAGCCTGAACCCTATCCCTAACCCTAGCAGTAAACTTTAACCCTAAAGCTAAGCCCAACCCGTAACCCTAATCCTATCCTTTTACCCTAAAACTAACCCCTAAACCTAACCCCTATACCTCACCCTAACTCTAACCCCAATCCTAATTCTAGCCATACCCCTTCATAAAACACTAACTCCTAACCGCTAACCCTAACACTAACCAAAAATCCTAATCACTAATCCCTAACCCTAAAGCTTAACCTTTACCCTAACCGTTAACCCTCACCCTAAATCTTAACACTGACCCTAACCTTAACCTTTAACTCTAAGCCTAACCCTTAACCCTACAGTAAGGAAGACCCTTAATGCTAATGGGATCCCTTTTCCATAACCCTAACACTACAGCTAAAAATAACAGTAACCTTTCATCCTTAAACCTAACCCCTAACACTTACTTTAACCCCAAACCCTAACCCTAATCCTAAGCATTAAACCTAACCCTATCTCTTAACCCTAACGCTAGCCCTTACCCGAACGCCTAGATCTAACCCTAAATCGAACCTACCGCCTAATCCTAACCTTAAGCCCTAATGCTAACTCTAACCCTGAACCCTAAACCTACCTGTAACCCTTAACACTAACCCTATCCGTGAACCTTAACCCTGACCCTAACCATTACACGCACCCAGGCATTTAACCCTGACCCTACCCCTAGTCCTTAATGATAACCCTAACACTAAACCCTAACCCTAAGGCCAACACTTAACCGTAATCCTATCCCTTAACCCTAACCCTAACCCTAACCCTAATGCTAACCCCTAAACGTATCCCTAACCGTCATCAGTAAACCTAACCCTAACCTCTAACACAAACCATAGCACATAACTCTAACCCTAAAACTAACCCTAACCCTAAACCTAACCCTAAACACTAACTCTTAACCTTAACCCTAAGCGTTAACTCTCACGCTATCCTATAATCCTAACCCTAATCCTAATCTTCAACCCTAAACCTTACACTTAACCCTAACCCTGTACCAATCCCTAACCCCTCATCTTAACCCTAACCGTAAACCTCAAACCTAAACCAAAGTGTAACCGTTAAACCTAAGAGTAACCTTTAACCCTAACCCTAATCCCTAACCCTAAGCCCTCACCCTAACACTAAACTTCATCCTTAACCCTAACCATAATCCTAACCCTAAATCTAATTCTCAGACTTCTTGCTTTCTTAGAGTTTAGAAAGCCTGCAATCCTCCCATGCCATGCGTGAAAGGAGGCTCTACCACTGTGTCCTGTATGAAACCCACGGGCCCATACCCAGAGTATGATAGAGTGGGTTCCCGGGTACAAGCCCAGCCCCCGAAACTCCCCCCGCCCGCCTAATGCAGACAGGGCCCGTGTGCTAAGCATAAACAATACCTTTAACAGATAACCCTAACCCTGAACATAATACCCAACCCTGTTCCTATTTCTCCCCTTAACACGTAAACCTCACCGTGCGCCTAACTTTAACCTCTTATCCTAACGTTAATGCATAACCCATTTCCTGAGAACAACCCCTATTGCATAATTCTAACCCTATCTCCTAGTCATCACTGTGACACCTAATCCCTAACCCTAATTCTAAACCGCTAACCCTAACCGTAACCCTACCTACAACCCTAACACTGACAGTAACCCTTACTTCTAACCCCAACGCTATGCCTAACAAAAACCCTAACCCTGCACCCTAACCCCTAAGCCTTACCCTAACCCTTAACCCTAATCCTAATCCTAACCATGAAACCTAACCCTAGCTCTTAAAGATAACCCTGAACCTTGCCCTCACGACTAGACCTAACCCTGACACTAACCTAACACCTAACCCTAAGCAGAACCCCTAAAGCTAAGCCTGAACCCTATCCCTAACCCTAGCAGTAAACTTTAACCCTAAAGCTAAGCCCAACCCGTAACCCTAATCCTATCCTTTTACCCTAAAACTAACCCCTAAACCTAACCCCTATACCTCACCCTAACTCTAACCCCAATCCTAATTCTAACCATACCCCTTCATAAAACACTAACTCCTAACCGCTAACCCTAACACTAACCAAAAACCCTAATCACTAATCCCTAACCCTAACGCTTAACCTTTACCCTAACCGTTAACCCTCACCCTAAATCTTAACACTGACCCTAACCTTAACCTTTAACTCTAAGCCTAACCCTTAACCCTACAGTAAGGAAGACCCTTAATGCTAATGGGATCCCTTTTCCATAACCCTAACACTACAGCTAAAATTAACAGTAACCTTTCATCCTTAAACCAAACCCCTAACACTTACTTTAACCCCAAACCCTAACCCTAATCCTAAGCATTAAACCTAACCCTATCTCTTAACCCTAACGCTAGCCCTTACCCGAACGCCTAGATCTAACCCTAAATCGAACCTACCGCCTAATCCTAACCTTAAGCCCTAATGCTAACTCTAACCCTGAACCCTAAACCTACCTGTAACCCTTAACACTAACCCTATCCGTGAACCTTAACCCTGACCCTAACCATTACACGCACCCAGGCATTTAACCCTGACCCTACCCCTAGTCCTTAATGATAACCCTAACACTAAACCCTAACCCTAAGGCCTACACTTAACCGTAATCCTATCCCTTAACCCTAACCCTAACCCTAACCCTAATGCTAACCCCTAAACGTATCCCTAACCGTCACCAGTAAACCTAACCCTAACCTCTAACACAAACCATAGCACATAACTCTAACCCTAAAACTAACCCTAACCCTAAACCTAACCCTAAACACTAACTCTTAACCTTAACCCTAAGCGTTAACTCTCACGCTATCCTATAATCCTAACCCTAATCCTAATCTTCAACCCTAAACCTTACACTTAACCCTAACCCTGTACCAAACCCTAACCCCTCATCTTAACCCTAACCGTAAACCTCAAACCTAAACCAAAGTGTAACCGTTAAACCTAAGAGTAACCTTTAACCCTAACCCTAATCCCTAACCCTAAGCCCTCACCCTAACACTAAACTTCATCCTTAACCCTAACCATAATCCTAACCCTAAATCTAATTCTCAGACTTCTTGCTTTCTTAGAGTTTAGAAAGCCTGCAATCCTCCCATGCCATGCGTGAAAGGAGGCTCTACCACTGTGTCCTGTATGAAACCCACGGGCCCATACCCAGAGTATGATAGAGTGGGTTCCCGGGTACAATCCCAGCCCCCAAAACTCCCCCCCACCCGCCTAATGCAGACAGGGCCCGTGCGCTAAGCATAAACAATACCTTTAACAGATAACCCTAACTCTGAACATAACAACCAACCCTGTTCCTATTTCTCCCCTTAACACGTAAACTTCACCGTTCGCCTAACTTTAACCTCTTATCCTAACGTTAATGCATAACCCATTTCCTGAGAACAACCCCTGTCCCATAATTCTAACCCTATCTCCTAGTCATCACTGTGACACCTAATCCCTAACCCTTATTCCAAACCGCTAACCCTAACCGTAACCCTACCTACAACCCTAACACTGACAGTAACCCTTACTTCTAACCCCAACGCTATGCCTAACAAAAACCCTAACCCTTGACCCTAACCCTTCACCCTAAACCCTAAGACTTACCCTAACCCTTAACCCTAATCCTAATCCTAACCATTAAACCTAACCCTAGCTCTTAAAGCTAACCCTAAACCTTACCCTCACGACTAGACCTAACCCTGACACTAACCTAACACTTAACCCTCACCAGAACCCCTAAAGCTAACCCTGAACCCTATCCCTAACCCTAGCAGTAAACTTTAACCCTAAACCTAAGCCCAACCCGTAACCCTAATCCTATCCTTTTACCCTAAAACTAACCCCTAAATCTAACCCCTATACCTCACCCTAACTCTAACCCAAATCCTAATTCTAACCATACCCCTTCATAAAACACTAACCGCTAACCTAACACTAACCAAAAACCCTAATCACTAATCCCTAACCCTAACACTTAACCTTTACCCTAACCATTAACCCTCACCCTAAATCTTAACACTGACCCTAACCTGAAACTTTAACTCTAAGCCTAACCCTTAACCCTACAGTAAGGAAGACCCTTAATGCTAATGGGATCCCTTATCCCTAACCCTAACACTACAGCTAAAAATAACCCTAACCTTTGATCCTTAAACCTAACCCCTAACACTTACTTTAACCCCAAACCCTAACCCTAATCCTAAGCATTAAACCTAACCCTATCTCTGAACCCTAATGCTAGCCCTTACCCTAACGCCTAGATCTAACCCTAAATCGAATCTACCGCCTAATCCTAACCATAAGCCCTAATGCTAACTCTAACACTGAACCCTAAACCTACCCGTAACCCTTAACACTAACCCTATCTGTGAACCTTAACCCTGACCCTAACCATTACCTGCACCCAAGCATTTAACCCTGACCCTACCCCTAATCCTTAATGATAACACCAACACTAAACCCTAACACGAAGCCCAACACTAAACCCTTATCCTATCCCTTAACCCTAACCCTAACGCAAACCCCTAAACGTAACCCTAACCGTGACCAGTAAACCTAAACTTAACCTCTAACACAAACCATAGCACATAACTCTAACCCTAAAACTAAACCTAACCCCAACCCTAACCCTAAACCCTAACTCTTAACCTTAACCCTAAGCGTTAAC
>NW_027183020.1:57500-85000 GCF_041146395.1 Eulemur rufifrons
ACCTAACCCTAACCTCTAACACAAACCATAGCACATAACTCTAACCCTAAAACGAACCCTAAACCTAACCCTAACCCCTAACTCTTAAGCTTAACACTAAGCGTTAACTCTCACGCTAACCTTTAATCCTAACCCTAATCCTAATCTTCAACCCTAAACCTAACACTTAACCCTAACCCTGTACCAAACCCTAACCCCTCATCTTAACCCGAACCGTAAACCTCAACCCTAAAAAAAAGTGTAACCGTTAAACCTAAGAGTAACCTTTAACCCTAACCCTAAGCCCTAACCCTAAGCCCTCACCCTAACACTAAACTTCATCCTTAACGCTAACCAGAATCCTAACCCTAAATCTAATCCTCAGACTTCTTGCTTTCTTAGAGTTTAGAAAGCCTGCAATCCTCCCATGCCATGCGTGAAAGGAGGCTCTACCACTGTGTCCTGCATGAAACCCACGGGCCCATTCCCAGAGTATGATAGAGTGGGTTCCCGGGTACAATCCCAGCCCCCTAAACTCCCCCCGCCCGCCTAATGCAGACAGGGCCCGTGCGCTAAGCATAAACAATACCTTTAACAGATAACCCTAACCCTGAACATAACACCCAACCCTGTTCCTATTTCTCCCCTTAACACGTAAACCTCACCGTGCGCCTAACTTTAACCTCTTATCCTAACGTTAATGCATAACCCATTTCCTGAGAACAACCCCTATCCCATAATTCTAACCCTATCTCCTAGTCATCACTGTGACACCTAATCCCTAACCCTAATTCTAAACCGCTAACCCTAACCGTAACCCTACCTACAACCCTAACACTGACAGGAACCCTTACTTCTAACCCCAACGCTATGCCTAACAAAAACCCTAACCCTTTACCCTAACCCTTCACCCTCACCCCTAAGCCTTACCCTAACCCTTAACCCTAATCCTAATCCTAACCATTAAACCTAACCCTAGCTCTTAAACTAACCCTAAACCTTACCCTGACGACTAGACCTAACCCTGACACTAACCTAACACCTAACCCTAAGCAGAACCCCTAAAGCTAAGCCTGAACCCTATCCCTAACCCTAGCAGTAAACTTTAACCCTAAACCTATGCCCAACCCATAACCCTAATCCTATCCTTTTACCCTAAAACTAACCCCTAAACCTAACCCCTATACCTCACCCTAACTCTAACCCCAATCCTAATTCTAACCATACCCCTTCATAAAACACTAACTCCTAACCGCTAACCCTAACACTAACCAAAAACCCTAATCACTAATCCCTAACCCTAACGCTTAACCTTTACCCTAACCGTTAACCCTCACCCTAAATCTTAACACTGACCCTAACCTTAACCTTTAACTCTAAGCCTAACCCTTAACCCTACAGTAAGGAAGACCCTTAATGCTAAGGGGATCCCTTATCCAAAACCCTAACACTACAGCTAAAAATAACCCTAACCTTGGATCCTTAAACCTAACCCCTAACACTTACTTTAACCCCAAACCCTAACCCTAATCCTAAGCATTAAACCTAACCCTATCTCTTAACCCTAACGCTAGCCCTTACCCTAACGCCTAGATCTAACCCTAAATCGAACCTACCGCCTAATCCTAACCTTAAGCCCTAATGCTAACTCTAACCTTGAACCCTAAACCTATCCGTAACCCTTAACACTAACCCTATCCGTGAACCTTAACCCTGACCCTAACCATTACCCGCACCCAAGCATTTAACCCTGACCCTACCCCTAATCCTTAATGATAACCCTAATACTAAACCCTCACCCTACGCCCAACACTGAACCCTAATCCTATCCCTTAACCCTAACCCTAATGCTAACCCCTAAACGTAACCCTCACCGTGACCAGTAAACCTAACCCTAACCTCTAACACAAACCATAGCACATAACTCTAACCCTAAAACGAACCCTAAACCTAACCCTAACCCCTAACTCTTAACCTTAACCCTAAGCGTTAACTCTCACGCTATCCTATAATCCTAACCCTAATCCTAATCTTCAACTCTAAACCTTACACTTAACCCTAACCCTGTACCAAACCCTAATCTCTCATCTTAACCCTAACCGTAAACCTCAACCCTAAACCAAAGTGTAACCGTTAAACCTAAGAGTAACCTTTAACCCTAACCCTAATCCCTAACCCTAAGCCCTCACCCTAACACTAAACTTCATCCTTAACCCTAACCAGAATCCTAACCCTAAATCTAATTCTCAGACTTCTTGCTTTCTTAGAGTTTAGAAAGCCTGCAATCCTCCCATGCCATGCGTGAAAGGAGGCTCTACCACTGTGTCCTGTATGAAACCTCGGACCCATACCCAGAGTATGATAGAGTGGGTTCCCGGGTACAATCCCAGCCCCCAAAACTCCCCCCCGCCCGCCTAATGCAGACAGGGCCCGTGCGCTAAGCATAAACAATACCTTTAACAGATAACCCTAACCCTGAACATAACACCCAACCCTGTTCCTATTTCTCCCCTTAACACGTAAACCTCACCGTGCGCCTAACTTTAACCTCTTATCCTAACGTTAATGCATAACCCATTTCCTGAGAACAACCCCTATCCCATAATTCTAACCCTATCTCCTAGTCATCACTGTGACACCTAATCCCTAACCCTAATTCTAAACCGCTAACCCTAACCGTAACCCTACCTACAACCCTAACACTGACAGTAACCCTTACTTCTAACCCCAACGCTATGCCTAAAAAAAACCCTAACCCTGCACCCTAACCCCTAAGCCTTACCCTAACCCTTAACCCTAATCCTAATCCTAACCATTAAACCTAACCCTAGCTCTTAAAGATAACCCTGAACCTTGACCTCACGACTAGACCTAACCCTGACACTAACCTAACACCTAACCCTAAGCAGAACCCCTAAAGCTAAGCCTGAACCCTATCCCTAACCCCAGCAGTAAACTTTAACCCTAAACCTAAGCCCAACCCGTAACCCTAATCCTATCCTTTTACCCTAAAACTAACCCCTAAACCTAACCCCTATACCTCACCCTAACTCTAACCCCAATCCTAATTCTAACCATACGCCTTCATAAAACACTAACTCCTAACCGCTAACCCTAACACTAACCAAAAACCCTAATCACTAATCCCTAACCCTAACGCTTAACCTTTACCCTAACCGTTAACCCTCACCCTAAATCTTAACACTGACCCTAACCTTAACCTTTAACTCTAAGCCTAACCCTTAACCCTACAGTAAGGAAGACCCTTAATGCTAATGGGATCCCTTATCCCTAACCCTAACACTACAGCTAAAAATAACCCTAACCTTTGATTCTTAAACCTAACCCCTAACACTTACTTTAACCCCAAACCCTAACCCTAATGCTAAGCATTAAACCTAACCCTATCTCTTAACCCTAACGGTAGCCCTTACCCTAACGCCTAGATCTAAACCTAAATCTAACCTACCGCCTAATCCTAACCTTAAGCCCTAATGCTAACTCTAACCCTGAACCCTAAACCTACCCGTAACCGTTAACACTAACCCTATCCGTGAACCTTAACCCTGACCCTAACCATGACCCCCACCCAAGAATTTAACCCTGACCCTACCCCTAGTCCATAATGATAACCCTAACACTAAACCCTAACCCTAAACCCAACACTTAACCCTAATCCTATCCCTTAACCCTAACCCTAACCCTAACCCTAATGCTAACCCCTAAACGTAATCATAACCGTGACCAGTAAACCTAACCCTAACCTCTAACACAAACCATAGCACGTAACTCTAACCCTAAAACTAACCCTAACCCTAACCCTAACCCTAAACCCTAACTCTTAACCTTAACCCTAAGCGTTAACTCTCACGCTAACCTTTAATCCTAACCCTAATCCTAATCTTCAACCCTAAACCTAACACTTAACCCTAACCCTGTACCAAACCCTAACCCCTCATCTTAACCCTAACCGTAAACCTCAACCCTAAACCAAAGTGTAACCGTTAAACCTAAAAGTAACCTTTAACCCTAACCCTAATCCCTAACCCTAAGCCCTCACCCTAACACTAAACTTCATCCTTAACCCTAACCATAATCCTAACCCTAAATCTAATTCTCAGACTTCTTGCTTTCTTAGAGTTTAGAAAGCCTGCAATCCTCCCATGCCATGCGTGAAAGGAGGCTCTAACACTGTGTCCTGCATGAAACCCACGGGCCCATACCCAGAGTATGATAGAGTGGGTTCCCGGGTCCAATCCCAGCCCCCTAAACTCCCCCCGCCCGCCTAATGCAGACAGGGCCCGTGCGCTAAGCATAAACAATACCTTTAACAGATAACCCTAACCCTGAACATAACACCCAACCCTGTTCCTATTTCTCCCCTTAACACGTAAACCTCACCGTGTGCCTAACTTTAACCTCTTTTTTTTTTTTTTTTTTTTTTTTTTTAAGACAGAGTCTCACTCTGTTGCCCAGGCTAGAGTGTGTGCCGTGGCGTCAGCCTAGCTCACAGCAACCTCAAACTCCTGAGCTCAAGCGATCCTCCTGTCTCAGCCTCCCTAATAGCTGGGACTACAGGCATGCGCCACCATGCCCGGCTAATTTTTTGTATATTTATTTTCAGCTGTCGATATAATTTCTTTCTATTTTTAGTAGAGGTGGGGTCTCGCTCTTGCTCAGGCTGGTCTCGAACTCCTGAGCTCCAGCGATCCGCCCACCTCGGCCTCCCAGAGTGCTAGGATTACAGGCGTGAGCCACTGCGCCCGGCCCGTAACTTTAACCTCTTATCCTAACGTTAATGCATAACCCATTTCCTGACAACAACCCCTATCCCATAATTCTAACCCTATCTCCTAGTCATCACTGTGACACCTAATCCCTAACCCTAATTCTAAACTGCTAACCCTAACCGTAACCCTACCTACAACCCTAACACTGACAGTAACCCTTACTTCTAACCCCAACGCTATGCCTAACAAAAACCCTAACCCTTGACCCTAACCCTTCACCCTAACCCCTAAGCCTTACCCTAACCCTTAACCCTAATCCTAATCCTAACCATTAAACCTAACCCTAGCTCTTAAAGCTAACCCTAAACCTTACCCTCACGACTAGACCTAACCCTGACACTAACCTAACACCTAACCCTAACCAGAACCCCTAAAGCTGCCCTGAACCCTATCCCTAACCCTAGCAGTAAACTTTAACCCTAAACCTAAGCCCAACCCGTAACCCTAATCCTATCCTTTTACCCTAAAACTAACCCCTAAATCTAACCCCTATACCTCACCCTAACTCTAACCCCAATCCTAATTCTAACCATACCCCTTCATAAAACACTAACTCCTAACCGCTAACCCTAACACTAACCAAAAACCCTAATCACTAATCCCTAACCCTAACGCTTAACCTTTACCCTAACCGTTAACCCTCACCCTAAATCTTAACACTGACCCTAACCTTAACCTTTAACTCTAAGCCTAACCCTTAACCCTACAGTAAGGAAGACCCTTAATGCTAATGGGATCCCTTATCCCTAACCCTAACACTACAGCTAAAATAACCCTAACCTTGGATCCTTAAACCTGACCCCTAACACTTACTTTAACCCCAAACCCTAACCCTAATCCTAAGCATTAAACCTAACCCTATCTCTTAACCCTAACGCTAGCGCTTACGCTAACGCCTAGATCTAACCTTAAATCTAACCTACCGCCTAATCCTAACCTTAAGCCCTAATGCTAACACTAACCCTGAACCCTAAACCTACCCGTAACCCTTAACACTAACCCTATCCGTGAACCTTAACCCTGACCCTAACCATTACCCGCACCCAAGCATTTAACCCTGACCCTAACCCTAATCCTTAATGCTAACCCTAACACTAAACCCTAACCTTAAGCCCAACACTTATCCCTAATCCTATCCCTTAACCCTAACCCTAACCCTAATGCTACCCCCTAAACGTAACCCTAACCGTGACAAGTAAACCTAACCCTAACCTCTAACACAAACCATAGCACATAACTCTAGCCCTAAAACTAACCCTAACCCTAACCCTAACCCTAAACCCTAACTCTTAACCTTAAACCTAAGCGTTAACTCTCACGCTAACCTTTAATCCTAACCCTAATCCTAATCTTCAACCCTAAACCTAACACTTAACCCTAACCCTGTACCTAACCCTAACCCCTCATCTTAACCCTAACCGTAAACCTCAACCCTAAACCAAAGTGTAACCGTTAAAATTAAGAGTAACCTTTAACCCTAACCCTAATCCCTAACCCTAAGCCCTCACCCTAACACTAATCTTCATCCTTAACCCTACCCATAATCCTAACCCTAAATCTAAACTCAGACTTCTTGCTTTCTTAGAGTTTAGAAAGCCTGCAATCCTCCCATGCCATGCGTGAAAGGAGGCTCTACCACTGTGTCCTGCATGAAACCCACGGGCCAATACACAGAGTATGATAGAGTGGGATCCCGGGTACAATCCCAGCCCCCTAAACTCCCCCCGCCCGCCTAATGCAGACAGGGCCCGTGCGCTAAGCATAAACAATACCTTTAACAGAGAACCCTAACCCTGAACATAACACCCAACCCTGTTCCTATTTCTCCCCTTAACACGTAAACCTCACCGTGCGCCTAACTTTAACCACTTATCCTAACGTTAATGCATAACCCATTTCCTGAGAACAACCCCTATCCCATAATTCTAACCCTATCTCCTAGTCATCACTGTGACACCTAATCGCTAACCCTAATTCTAAACCGCTAACCCTAACCGTAACCCTACCTACAACCCTAACACTGACAGTAACGCTTACTTCTAACCCCAACGCTATGCCTAACAAAAACCCTAACCCTTGACCCTAACCCTTCACCCTAACCCCTAAGCCTTACCCTAACCCTTAACCCTAATCCTAATCCTAACCATTAAACCTGACCCTAGCTCTTAAAGCTAACCCTAAACCTTACCCTCACGACTAGACCTAACCCTGACACTAACCTAACACCTAACCCTAACCAGAACCCCTAAAGCTAACCCTGAAACCTATCCCTAACCCTAGCAGTAGACTTTAACCCTAAACCTTAGCCCAACCCGTAACCCTAATCCTATCCTTTTACCCTAAAACTAACCCCTTATCCTAACCCCTATACCTCACCCTAACTCTAACCCTAATCCTAATTCTAACCATACCCCTTCATAAAACACTAACTCCTAACCGCTAACCCTAACACTAACCAAAAACCCTAATCACTAATCCCTAACCCTAACGCTTAACCTTTACCCTAACCGTTAACCCTCACCCAAAACTTAACACTGACCCTAACCTTAACCTTTAACTCTAAGCCTAACCCTTAACCCTACAGTAAGGAAGACCCTTAATGCTAATGGGATCCCTTATCCCTAACCCTAACACTACAGCTAAAAATAACCCTAACCTTTGATCCTTAAACCTAACCCCTAATGCTTACTTTATCCCCAAACCCTAACCCTAATCCTAAGCATTAAACCTAACCCTATCTCTTAACCCTAACGCTAGCCCTTACCCTAACGCCTAGATCTAACCCTACATCTAACCTACGGCCTAATCCTAACCTTAAGCCCTAATGCTAACTCTAACCCTGAACCCTAAACCTACCCGTAACCCTTAACACTAACCCTATCCGTGAACCTTATACCTGACGATAACCATTAACCGCAACAAGCATTTAACCCTAACCCTAACCATAATCCTTAAAGATAACCCTAACACTAAACCCTACCCTAAGCCCAACACTTAACCCTATTCCTATCCCTTAACCCTAACCCTGACCCTAATGCTAACCCCTAAATTTAACCCTAACCGTGAACAATAAACCTAACCCTAACCTCTAACACAAACCATAGCACATAACTCTAACTCTAAAACTAACCGTAACCCTAACCCTAACCCTAAACCCTAACTCTTAAACTTAACCCTAAGCGTTAAGTCTCACGCTAACCTTTAATCCTAACCCTAATCCTAATCTTGAACACTAAACCTAACACTTAACCCTAACCCTGTACCAAACCCTAACCCCTCATCTTAACCCTAACCGTAAACCTCAACCCTAAACCTAAGTGTAACCGTTAAACCTAAGAGTAACCTTTAACCCTAACCCTAATCCCTAACCCTAAGCCCTCACCCTAACACTAAACTTCATCCTTAACCCTAACCATAATCCTAACCCTAAATCTAATTCTCAGACTTCTTGCTTTCTTTGAGTTTAGAAAGCCTGCAATCCTCCCATGCCATGCGTGAAAGGTGGCTCTACCACTGTGTCCTGCATGAAACCCACGCGCCCATACACAGAGTATGATAGAGTGGGATCCCGGGTACAATCCCAACCCCCTAAGCTCCCCCCGCCCGCCTAATGCAGACAGGGCCCGTGTTCTAAGCATAAACAATACCTTTAAAAGATAACCCTAACCCTGAACATAACACCCAACCCTGTTCCTATTTCTCCCCTTAACACGTAAACCTCACCGTGCGCCTAACTTTAACCTCTTATCCTAATGTTAATGCATAACCCATTTCGTGAGAACAACCCCATCCCATAATTCTAACCCTATCTCCTAGTCATCACTGTGACACCTAATCCCTAACCCTAATTCTAAACCGCTAACCCTAACCGTAACCCTACCTACAACCCTAACACTGACAGTAACCCTTACTTCTAACCCCAACGCTATGCCTAACAAAAACCCGAACCCTTGACCCTAACCCTTCACCCTAACCCCCAAGCCTTACCCTAACCCTTAACCCAAATCCTAATCCTAACCATTAAACCTAACCCTAGCTCTTAAAGCTAACCCTAAACCTTACCCTCACGACTAGACCTAACCCTGACACTAACCTAACACCTAACCCTAACCAGAACCCCTAAAGCTAACCCTGAACCCTAGCAGTAAACTTTAACCCTAAACCTAAGCCCAACCCGTAACCCTAATCCTATCCTTTTACCCTAAAACTAACCCCTAAACCTAACCCCTATACCTCACCCTAACTCTAACCCCAATCCTAATTCTAACCATACCCCTTCATAAATCACTAACTCCTAACCGCTAACCCTAACACTAACCAAAAACCCTAATCACTAATCCCTAACCCTAACGCTTAACCTTTACCCTAATCATTCGCCCTCACCCTACATCTTAACACTGACCCTAACCTTAACCTTTAACTCTAAGCCTAACCCTTAACCCTACAGTAAGGAAGACCCTTAATGCTAATGGGATCCCTTATCCCTAACCCTAACACTACAGCTAAAAATAACCCTATCCCTGGATCCTTAAACCTAACCCCTAACACTTACTTTAACCCATAACCCTAACCCTAATCCTAAGCATTAAACCTAACCCTGTCTCTTAACCCTAATGCTAGCCCTTACCCTAACGCCTAGATCTAACCCTAAATCGAACCTACCTCCTAATCCTAACCTTAAGCACTAATGCTAACTCTAACCCTGAACTCTAAACCTACCCGTAACCCTTAACACTAACCCTATCCGTGAACCTTAACCCTGACCCTAACCATTACCCGCACCCAAGCATTTAACCCTGACCCTACCCTAATCCTTAATGATAACCCTAACACTAAACCCTAAACCTAAGACCAACACTTAACCCTAATCCTATCCCTTAACCCTAACCCTAACCCTAACCCTAATGCTAACCCCTAAACGTAACCCTCACCGTGACCAGTAAACCTAACCCTAACCTCTAACACAAACCATAGCACATAACTCTAACCCTAAAACTAACCCTAACCCTAAACCTAACCCTAAACCCTAACACTTAACCTTAACCCTAAGCGTTAACTCTCACGCTAACCTTTAATCCTAACCCTAATCCTAATCTTGAACCCTAAACCTAACACTTAACCCTAACCCTGTACCTAACCCTAACCCCTCATCTTAACCCTAACCGTAAACCTCAACCCTAAACCAAAGTGTAACCGTTAAAGCTAAGAGTAACCTTTAACCCTAACCCTAATCCCTAACCCTAAGCCCTCACCCTAACACTAAACTTCATCCTTAACCCTAACCAGAATCCTAATCCTAAATCTAATTCTCAGACTTCTTGCTTTCTTAGAGTTTAGAAAGCCTGCAATCCTCCCATGCCATGCGTGAGAGGAGGCTCTACCATTGTGTCCTGCATGAAACCCACGGGCCCATACCCAGAGTATGATAGAGTGGGTTCCCGGGTACAATCCCAGCCCCCTAAACTCCCCCCGCCCGCCTAATGCAGACAGGGCCCGTGCGCTAAGCATAAACAATACCTTTAACAGAGAACCCTAACCCTGAACATAACACCCAACCCTGTTCCTATTTCTCCCCTTAACACGTAAACCTCACCGTGCGCCTAACTTTAACCTCTTATCCTAACGTTAATGCATAACCCATTTCCTGAGAACAACCCCTATCTCATATTTCTAACCCTATCTCCTAGTCATCACTGTGAGACCTAATCCCTAACCCTAATTCTAAACCGCTAACCCTAACCGTAACCCTACCTACAACCCTAACACTGACAGTAACCCTTACTTCTAACCCCAACGCTATGCCTAACAAAAACCCTAACCCTTGACCCTAACCCTTCACCCTAACCCCTAAGCCTTACCCTAACCCTTAACCCTAATCCTAATCCTAACCATTAAACCTAACCCTAGCTCTTAAAGCTAACCCTAAACCTTACCCTCACGACTAGACCTAACCCTGACACTAACCTAACACCTAACCCTAACCAGAACCCCTAAAGCTAACCCTGAACCCTATCCCTAACTCTAGCAGTAAACTTTAACCCTAAACCTAAGCCCAACCCGTAACCCTAATCCTATCCTTTTACCCTAAAACTAACCCCTAAACCTAATCCCTATACCTCACCCTAACTCTAACCCCAATCCTAATTCTAACCATACCCCTTCATAAAACAATAACTCCTAACCGCTAACCCTAACACTAACCAAAATCCCTAATCACTAATCCCTAACCCTAACGCTTAACCTTTACCCTAACCGTTAACCCTCACCCTAAATCTTAACACTGACCCTAACCTTAACCTTTAACTCTAAGCCTAACCCTTAACCATACAGTAAGGAAGACCCTTAATGCTAATGGGATCCCTTATCCCTAACCCTAACACTACAGCTAAAAATAACCCTATCCTTTCATCCTTAAACCTAACCCGTAACACTTACTTTAACCCCAAACCCTAAACCTAATCCTAAGCATTAAACCTAACCCTATCTCTTAACCCTATCGCTAGCCCTTACCCTATTGCCTAGATATAACCCTAAATCTAACCTACCTCCTAATCCTAACCTTAAGCCCTAATGCTAACTCTAACCCTGAACCCTAAACCTACCCGTAACCTTTAACACTAACCCTATCCGTGAACCTTAACCCTGACCCAAACGATTTCCCACACCCAGGCATTTAACCATGACCCGACCCCTAATCCTTAATGATAACCCTAACAATAAACCCTAACTCTAAGCCCAACACTTAACCCTATTCTTATCCCTTACCCTAACCCTAATGCTAACGCTTAAACGTAACCCCAACCGTGACCAGTAAACCTAACCCTAACCTCTAACACAAACCATAGCACATAACTCTAACCCTAAAACTAACCCTAACCCTAACCATAACCCTAAACACTAACTCTTAACCTTAACCCTAAGCGTTAACTCTCAAGCTAACCTTTAATCCTAACCCTAATCCTAATCTTCAACCCTAAACCTAACACTTAACCCTAACCCTGTACCAAACCCTAACCCCTCATCTTAACCCTAACCGTAAACCTCAACCCTAAAACAAAGTGTAACCGTTAAACCTAAGAGTAACCTTTAACCCTAACCCTAATCCCTAACCCTAAGCCCTCACCCTAACACTAAACTTCATCCTTAACCCTAACCATAATCCTAACCCTAAATCTAATTCTCAGACTTCTTGCTTTCTTAGAGTTTAGAAAGCCTGCAATCCTCCCATGCCATGCGTGAATGGAGGCTCTACCACTGTGTCCTGCATGAAACCCACGGGCCCATACCCAGAATATGATAGAGTGGGTTCCCGGGTACAATCCCAGCCCCCTAAACTCCCCCCGTCCGCCTAATGCAGACAGGGCCCGTGTGCTAAGCATAAACAATACCTTTAACAGATAACCCTAACCCTGAACATAACACCCAACCCTGTTCCTCTTTATCCCCTTAACACGTAAACCTCACCGTGCGCCTAACTTTAACCACTTATCCTAACGTTAATGCATAACCCATTTCCTGAGAAAAACCCCTATCCCATAATAATAACCCTATCTCCTAGTCATCACTGTGACACCTAATCCCTAACCCTAATTCTAAACCGCTAACCCTAACCGTAACCCTACCTACAACCCTAACACTGACAGTAACCCTTACTTCTAACCCCAACGCTATGCCTAACAAAAACCCTAACCTTTGACCCTAACCCTTCACCCTAACCCCTAAGCCTTACCCTAACCCTTAACCCTAATCCTAATCCTAACCATTAAACCTAACCCTAGCTCTTAAAGCTAACCCTAAACCTTACCCTCACGACTAGACCTAACCCTGACACTAACCTAACACCTAACCCTAACCAGAACCCCTAAAGCTAAGCCTGAACCCTATCCCTAACCCTAGCAGTAAACTTTAACCCTAAACCTAAGCCCAACCCATAACCCTAATCCTATCCTTTTACCCTAAAACAAACCCCTAAACCTAACCCCTATACCTCACCCTAACTCTAACCCCAATCCTAATTCTAACCATACCCCTTCATAAAACACTAACTCCTAACCGCTAACCCTAACACTAACCAAAAACCCTAATCACTAATCCCTAACCCTAACGCTTAACCTTTACCCTAACTGTTAACCCTCACTCTAAATCTCAACACTGACCCTAACCTGAACCTTTAACTCTAAGCCTAACCCTTAACCCTACAGTAAGGAAGACCCTTAATGCTAATGGGATCCCTTATCCCTAACCCTAACACTACAGCTAAAAATAACCCTAACCTTTGATCCTTAAACCTAACCCCTAACAATTACTTTAACCCCAAACCCTAACCCTAATCCGAAGCATTAAACCTAACCCTATCTCTTAACCCTAACGCTAGCCCTTACCCTAAGGACTAGATCTAACCCTACGTCTAACCTACCGCCTAATCCTAAGCTTAAGCCCTAATGCTAACTCTAACCCTGAACCCTAAACCTACCCGTAACCCTTAACACTAACCCTATCCGTGAACCTTAACCCTGACCCTAACCATTACCCGCACCCAAGCATTTAACCCTGACCCTAACCCTAATCCTTAATGCTAACCCTAACACTAAACCCTAACCCTAAGCCCAACACTTATCCCTAATCCTATCCCCTAACCCTAACCCTAAGCCTAACCCTAATGCTACCCCCTAAACGTAACCCTAACCGTGACCAGTAAACCTAACCCTAACCTCTAACACAAACCATAGCACATAACTCTAACCCTAAAACTAACCCTAACCCTAACCCTAACCCTAAACCCTAACTCTTAACCTTAACACTAAGAGTTAACTCTCACGCTAACCTTTAATCCTAACCCTAATCCTAATCTTCAACCCTAAACCTAACACTTAACCCTAACCCTGTACCAAACCCTAACCCCTCATCTTAACCCTAACCGTAAACCTCAACCCTAAACCAAAGTGTAACCGTTAAACCTAAGAGTAACCTTTAACCCTAACCCTAATCCCTAACCCTAAGCCCTCACCCTAACACTAAACTTCATCCTTAACCCTAACCAGAATCCTAACCCTAAATCTAATTCTCAGACTTCTTGCTTTCTTAGAGTTTAGAAAGCCTGCAATCCTCCCATGCCATGCGTGAAAGGAGGCTCTACCACTGCGTCCTGCATGAAACACACGGGCTCATACCCAGAGTATGATAGAGTGGGTTCCCGGGTACAATCCCAGCCCCCTAAACTCCCCCCGCCCGCCCAATGCAGACAGGGCCCGTGCACAAAGCATAAACAATACCTTTAACAGATAACCCTAACCCTGAACATAACACCCAACCCTGTTCCTATTTCTCCCCTTAACACGTAAACCTCACCGTGCGCCTAACTTTAACCTCTTATCCTAACGTTAATGCATAACCCATTTCCTGAGAACAACCCCATCCCATAATTCTAACCCTATCTCCTAGTCATCACTGTGACACCTAATCCCTAACCCTAATTCTAAACCGCTAACCCTAACCGTAACCCTACCTACAACCCTGACACTGACAGTAACCCTTACTTCTAACCCCAACGCTATGCCTAACAAAAACCCTAACCCTTGACCCTAACCCTTCACCCTAACCCCTAAGCCTTACCCTAACCCTTAACCCTAATCCTAATCCTAACCATTAAACCTAACCCTAGCTCTTAAAGCTAACCCTAAACCTTACCCTCACGACTAGACCTAACCCTGACACTAACCTAACACCTAACCCTAACCAGAACCCCTAAAGCTAACCCTGAACCCTATCCCTAACCCTAGCAGTAAACTTTAACCCTAAACCTAAGCCCAACCCGTAACCCTAATCCTATCCTTTTACCCTAAAACTAACCCCTAAACCTAACCCCTATACCTCACCCTAACTCTAATCCCAATCCTAATTCTAAACATACCCCTTCATAAAACACTAACTCCTAACCGCTAACCTTAACTCTAACCAAAAACCCTAATCACTAATCCCTAACCCTAACGCTTAACCTTTACCCTAACCGTTAACCCTCACCCTAAATCTAAACACTGACCCTAAACTTAATCTTTAACTCTAAGCCTAACCCTTAACCCTACAGTAAGGAAGACCCTTAATGCTAATGGGATCCCTTATCCCTAACCCTAACACTACAGCTAAAAATAACCCTAACCTTTGATCCTTAAACCTAACCCCTAACACTTACTTTAGCCCCAAACCCTAACCCTAATCCTAAGCATTAAACCTAACCCTATCTCTTAACCCTAACGCTAGCCCTTACCCTAAGGCCTAGATCTAACCCTAAGTCTAACCTACCGCCTAATCCTAACCTTAAGCCCTAATGCTAACTCTAACCCTGAACCCTAAACCTACCCGTAACCCTTAACACTAACCCTATCCGTGAACCTTAACCCTGACCCTAACCATTACCCGCAACCAGGCATTTAACCCTGACCCTAACCCTAATCCTTAATGCTAACCCTAACACTAAACCCTAACCCTAAGCCCAACACTTAACCCTAATCCTATCCCTTAACCCTAACCCTAACCCTAATGCTACCCCCTAAACGTAACCCTCACCGTGACCAGTAAACCTAACCCTAACCTCTAACACAAACCATAGCACATAACTCTAACCCTAAAACTAACCCTAACTCTAACTCTAAACCCTAACTCTTAACCTTAACACTAAGCGTTAACTCTCACGCTAACCTTTAATCCTAACCCTAATCCTAATCTTCAACCCTAAACCTAACACTTAACCCTAACCCTGTACCAAACCCTAACCCCTCATCTTAACCCTAACCGTAAACCTCAACCCTAAACCAAAGTGTAACCGTTAAATCTAAGAGTAACCTTTAACCCTAACCCTAATCCCTAACCCTAAGCCCTCACCCTAACACTAAACTTCATCCTTAACCCTAACCAGAATCCTAACCCTAAATCTAATTCTCAGACTTCTTGCTTTCTTAGAGTTTAGAAAGCCTGCAATCCTCCCATGCCATGCGTGAAAGGAGGCTCTACCACTGTGTCCTGCATGAAACCCACGGGCCCATACCCAGAGTATGATAGAGTGGGTTCCCGGGTACAATCCCAGCCCCCTAAACTCCCCCCGCCCGCCTAATGCAGACAGGGCCCGTGTGCTAAGCATAAACAATACCTTTAACAGATAACCCTAACCCTGAATGAAACACCCAACCCTCTTCCTATTTCTCCCCTTAACACGTAAACCTCACCTTGCGCCTAACTTTAACCTCTTATCCTAACATTAATGCATAACCCATTTCCTGAGAACAACCCCTATCCCATAATTCTAACCCTATCTCCTAGTCATCACTGTGACACCTAATCCCTAACCCTAATTCTAAACCGCTAACCCTAACCGTAACCCTACCTACAACCCTAACACTGACAGTAACCCTTACTTCTAACCCCAACGCTATGCCTAATAAAAACCCTAACCCTTCACCCTAACCCCTAAGCCTTACCCTAACCCTTAACCCTAATCCTAATCCTAACCATTAAACCTAACCCTAGCTCTTAAAGCTAACCCTAAACCTTACCCTCACGACTAGACCTACCCTGACACTAACCTAACACCTAACCCTAACCAGAACCCCTAAAGCTAACCCTGAACCCTATCCCTAACCCTAGCAGTAAACTTTAACCCTAAACCTAAGCCCAACCCGTAACCCTAATCCTATCCTTTTACCCTAAAACTAACCCCTAAACCTAACCCCTATACCTCACCCTAACTCTCACCCCAATCCTAATTCTAACCATACCCCTTCATAAAACACTAACTCCTAACCGCTAACCCTAACACTAACCAAAAACCCTAATCACTAATGCCTAACCCTTACGCTTAACCTTTACCCTAACCGTTAACCCTCACCCTAAATCTTAATACTGACCCTAACCTGAACCTTTAACTCTAAGCCTAACCCTTAACCCTACAGTAAGGAAGACCCTTAATGCTAATGGGATCCCTTATCCCTAACCCTAACACTACAGCTAAAAATAACCCTAACCTTTGATCCTTAAACCTAACCCCTAACAATTAATTTAACCCCAAACCCTAACCCTAATCCGAAGCATTAAACCTAACCCTATCTCTTAACCCTAACGCTAGCCCTTACCCTAAGGACTAGATCTAACCCTACGTCTAACCTACCGCCTAATCCTAAGCTTAAGCCCTAATGCTAACTCTAACCCTGAACCCTAAACCTACCCGTAACCCTTAACACTAACCCTATCCGTGAACCTTAACCCTGACCCTAACCATTACCCGCACCCAAGCATTTAACCCTGACCCTAACCCTAATCCTTAATGCTAACCCTAACACTAAACCCTAACCCTAAGCCCAACACTTATCCCTAATCCTATCCCCTAACCCTAACCCTAAGCCTAACCCTAATGCTACCCCCTAAACGTAACCCTAACCGTGACGAGTAAACCTAACCCTAACCTCTAACACAAACCATAGCACATAACTCTAACCCTAAAACTAACCCTAACCCTAACCCTAACCCTAAACCCTAACTCTTAACCTTAACACTAAGAGTTAACTCTCACGCTAACCTTTAATCCTAACCCTAATCCTAATCTTCAACCCTAAACCTAACACTTAACCCTAACCCTGTACCAAACCCTAACCCCTCATCTTAACCCTAACCGTAAACCTCAACCCTAAACCAAAGTGTAACCGTTAAACCTAAGAGTAACCTTTAACCCTAACCCTAATCCCTAACCCTAAGCCCTCACCCTAACACTAAACTTCATCCTTAACCCTAACCAGAATCCTAACCCTAAATCTAATTCTCAGACTTCTTGCTTTCTTAGAGTTTAGAAAGCCTGCAATCCTCCCATGCCATGCGTGAAAGGAGGCTCTACCACTGCGTCCTGCATGAAACACACGGGCTCATACCCAGAGTATGATAGAGTGGGTTCCCGGGTACAATCCCAGCCCCCTAAACTCCCCCCGCCCGCCCAATGCAGACAGGGCCCGTGCACTAAGCATAAACAATACCTTTAACAGATAACCCTAACCCTGAACATAACACCCAACCCTGTTCCTATTTCTCCCCTTAACACGTAAACCTCACCGTGCGCCTAACTTTAACCTCTTATCCTAACGTTAATGCATAACCCATTTCCTGAGAACAACCCCATCCCATAATTCTAACCCTATCTCCTAGTCATCACTGTGACACCTAATCCCTAACCCTAATTCTAAACCGCTAACCCTAACCGTAACCCTACCTACAACCCTAACACTGACAGTAACCCTTACTTCTAACCCCAACGCTATGCCTAATAAAAACCCTAACCCTTCACCCTAACCCCTAAGCCTTACCCTAACCCTTAACCCTAATCCTAATCCTAACCATTAAACCTAACCCTAGCTCTTAAAGCTAACCCTAAACCTTACCCTCACGACTAGACCTAACCCTGACACTAACCTAACACCTAACCCTAACCAGAACCCCTAAAGCTAACCCTGAACCCTATCCCTAACCCTAGCAGTAAACTTTAACCCTAAACCTAAGCCCAACCCGTAACCCTAATCCTATCCTTTTACCCTAAAACTAACCCCTAAACCTAACCCCTATACCTCACCCTAACTCTAACCCCAATCCTAATTCTAACCATACCCCTTCATAAAACACTAACTCCTAACCGCTAACCCTAACACTAACCAAAAACCCTAATCACTAATCCCTAACCCTAACGCTTAACCTTTACCCTAACCGTTAACCCTCACCCTAAATCTTAACACTGACCCTAACCTTAACCTTTAACTCTAAGCCTAACCCTTAACCCTACAGTAAGGAAGACCCTTAATGCTAAGGGGATCCCTTATCCCTAACCCTAACACTACAGCTAAAAAGAACCCTAACCTTGGATCCTTAAACCTAACCCCTAACACTTACTTTAACCCGAAACCCTAACCGTAATCCTAAGCATTAAACCTAACCCTATCTCTTAACCCTAACGCTAGCCCTTACCCTAATGCCTAGATCTAACCCTAAATCGAACCTACCGCCTAATCCTAACCTTAAGCCCTAATGCTAACCCTAACCCTGAACCCTAAACCTACCCGTAACCCTTAACACTAACCCTATCCGTGAACCTTAACCCTGACCCTAAACATTACCCGCACCCAAGCATTTAACCCTGACCCTACCCCTAATCCTTAATGATAACCCTAACACTAAACCCTGACCCTACTCCCAACACTTAACCGTAATCCTGTCCCTTAACCCTAACCCTAATGCTAACCCCTAAACGTAACCCTCACCGTGACCAGTAAACCTAACCCTAACCTCTAACACAAACCATAGCACATAAGTCTAACCCTAAAACGAACCCTAAACCTAACCCTAACCCCTAACTCTTAAGCTTAACCCTAAGCGTTAACTCTCACGCTAACCTTTAATCCTAACCCTAATCCTAATCCTCAACCCTAAACCTAACACTTAACCCGAACCCTGTACCAAACCCTAACCCCTCATCTTAACCCTAACCGTAAACCTCAACCCTAAAAAAAAGAGTAACCGTTAAACCTAAGAGTAACCTTTAACCCTAACCCTAAGCCCTAACCCTAAGCCCTCACCCTAAAACTAAACTACATCCTTAACCCTAACCAGAATCCTAACCCTAAATCTAATTATCAGACTTCTTGCTTTCTTAGAGTTTAGAAAGCCTGCAATCCTCCCATGCCATGCGTCAAAGGAGGCTCTACCACTGTGTCCTGCATGAAACCCACGGGCCCATACCCAGAGTATGATAGAGTGGGTTCCCGGGTACAATCCCAGCCCCCTAAACTCCCCCCGCCCGCCTAATGCAGACAGGGCCCGTGCGCTAAGCATAAACAATACCTTTAACAGAGAACCCTAACCCTGAACATAACACCCAACCCTGTTCCTATTTCTCCCCTTAACACGTAAACCTCACCGTGCGCCTAACTTTAACCTCTTATCCTAACGTTAATGCATAACCCATTTCCTGAGAACAACCCCTATCCCATAATTCTAACCCTATCTCCTAGTCATCACTGTGACACCTAATCCCTAACCCTAATTCTAAACCGCTAACCCTAACCGTAACCCTACCTACAACCCTAACACTGACAGTAACCCTTACTTCTAACCCCAACGCTATGCCTAACAAAACCACTAACCCTTTACCCTAACCCTTCACCCTCACCCCTAAGCCTTACCCTAACCCTTAACCCTAATCCTAATCCTAACCATTAAACCTAACCCTAGCTCTTAAACTAACCCTAAACCTTACCCTCACGACTAGACCTAACCCTGACACTAACCTAACACCTAACCCTAACCAGAACCCCTAAAGCTAACCCTGAACCCTATCCCTAACCCTAGCAGTAAACTTTAACCCTAAACCTAAGCCCAACCCGTAACCCTAATCCTATCCTTTTACCCTAAAACTAACCCCTAAACCTAACCCCTATACCTCACCCTAACTCTAACCCCAATCCTAATTCTAACCATACCCCTTCATAAAACACTAACTCCTAACCGCTAACCCTAACACTAACCAAAAACCCTAATCACTAATCCCTAACCCTAACGCTTAACCTTTACCCTAACCGTTAACCCTCACCCTAAATCTTAACACTGACCCTAACCTGAACCTTTAACTCTAAGCCTAACCCTTAACCCTACAGTAAGGAAGACCCTTAATGCTAATGGGATCCCTTATCCCTAACCCTAACACTACAGCTAAAAATAACCCTAACCTTGGATCCTTAAACCTAACCCCTAACACTTACTTTAACCCCAAACCCTAACCCTAATCCTAAGCATTAAACCTAACCCAATCTCTTAACCCTAACGCTAGCCCTTACCCTAACGCCTAGATCTAACCCTAAATCGAACCTACCGCCTAATCCTAACCTTAAGCCCTAATGCTAACTCTAACCCTGAACCCTAAACCTACCCGTAACCCTTAACACTAACCCTATCCGTGAACCTTAACCCTGACCCTAACCATTACCCGCACCCAAGCATTTAACCCTGACCCTACACCTAATCCTTAATGATAACCCTAAAACTAAACCCTCACCCTACGCCCAACACTTAACTCTAATCCTATCCCTTAACCCTAACCCTAATGCTAACCCCTAAACGTAACCCTCACCGTGACTGGTAAACCTAACCCTAACCTCTAACACAAACCATAGCACATAACTCTAACCCTAAAACGAACCCTAAACCTAACCCTAACCCTAAACCCTAACTCTTAACCTTAACCCTAAGCGTTAACTCTCACGCTACCCTTTAATCCTAACCCTAATCCTAATCTTCAACCCTAAACCTAACACTTAACCCTAACCCTGTACCAAACCCTAACCCCTCATCTTAACCCTAACCGTAAACCTCAACCCTAAACCAAAGTGTAACCGTTAAACCTAAGAGTAACCTTTAACCCTAACCCTAAGCCCTAACCCTAAGTCCTCACCCTAACACTAAACTTCATCCTTAACCCTAACCATAATCCTAACCCTAAATCTAATTCTCAGACTTCTTGCTTTCTTAGAGTTTAGAAAGCCTGCAATCCTCCCATGCCATGCGTGAAAGGAGGCTCTACCACTGTGTCCTGCATGAAACCCACGGGCCCATACCCAGAGTATGATAGAGTGGGTTCCCGGGTACAATCCCAGCCCCCTAAACTCCCCCCGCCCGCCTAATGCAGACAGGGCCCGTGCGCTAAGCATAAACAATACCTTTAACAGATAACCCTAACCCTGAACATAACACCCAACCCTGTTCCTATTTCTCCCCTTAACACGTAAACCTCACCGTGCGCCTAACTTTAACCTCTTATCCTAACGTTAATGCATAACCCATTTCCTGAGAACAACCCCTATCCCATAATTCTAACCCTATCTCCTAGTCATCACTGTGACACCTAATCCCTAACCCTAATTCTAAACCGCTAACCCTAACCGTAACCCTACCTACAACCCTAACACTGACAGTAACCCTTACTTCTAACCCCAACGCTATGCCTAACAAAAACCCTAACCCTGCACCCTAACCCCTAAGCCTTACCCTAACCCTTAACCCTAATCCTAATCCTAACCGTTAAACCTAACCCTAGCTCTTAAAGATAACCCTGAACCTTGCCCTCACGACTAGACCTAACCCTGACACTAACCTAACACCTAACCCTAAGCAGAACCCCTAAAGCTAAGCCTGAACCCTATCCCTAACCCTAGCAGTAAACTTTAACCCTAAACCTAAGCCCAACCCGTAACCCTAATCCTATCCTTTTACCCTAAAACTAACCCCTAAACCTAACCCCTATACCTCACCCTAACTCTAACCCCAATCCTAATTCTAACCATACCCCTTCATAAAACACTAACTCCTAACCGCTAACCTTAACTCAAACCAAAAACCCTAATCACTAATCCCTAACCCTAATGCTTAACCTTTACCCTAACCGTTAACCCTCACCTAAATCTTAACACGGACCCTAACCTTAACCTTTAACTCTAAGCCTAACCCTTAACCCTACAGTAAGGAAGACCCTTAATGCTAATGGGATCCCTTTTCCGTAACCCTAACACTACAGCTAAAAATAACAGTAACCTTTCATCCTTAAACCTAACCCCTAACACTTACTTTAACCCCAAACCCTAACCCTAATCCTAAGCATTAAACCTAACCCTATCTCTTAACCCTAACGCTAGCCCTTACCCGAATGCCTAGATCTAACCCTAAATCGAACCTACCGCCTAATCCTAACCTTAAGCCCTAATGCTAACTCTAACCCTGAACCCTAAACCTACCCGTAACCCTTAACACTAACCCTATCCGTGAACCTTAACCCTGACCCTAACCATTACCCGCAACCAGGCATTTAACCCTGACCCTAACCCTAATCCTTAATGCTAACCCTAACACTAAACCCTAACCCTAAGCCCAACACTTAACCCTAATCCTATCCCTTAACCCTAACCCTAACCCTAATGCTACCCCCTAAACGTAACCCTCACCGTGACCAGTAAACCTAACCCTAACCTCTAACACAAACCATAGCACATAACTCTAACCCTAAAACGAACCCTAACTCTAACTCTAAACCCTAACTCTTAACCTTAACACTAAGCGTTAACTCTCACGCTAACCTTTAATCCTAACCCTAATCCTAATCTTCAACCCTAAACCTAACACTTAACCCTAACCCTGTACCAAACCCTAACCCCTCATCTTAACCCTAACCGTAAACCTCAACCCTAAACCAAAGTGTAACCGTTAAATCTAAGAGTAACCTTTAACCCTAACCCTAATCCCTAACCCTAAGCCCTCACCCTAACACTAAACTTCATCCTTAACCCTAACCAGAATCCTAACCCTAAATCTAATTCTCAGACTTCTTGCTTTCTTAGAGTTTAGAAAGCCTGCAATCCTCCCATGCCATGCGTCAAAGGAGGCTCTACCACTGTGTCCTGCATGAAACCCACGGGCCCATACCCAGAGTATGATAGAGTGGGTTCCCGGGTACAATCCCAGCACCCTAAACTCCCCCCGCCCGCCTAATGCAGACAGGGCCCGTGTGCTAAGCATAAACAATACCTTTAACAGATAACCCTAACCCTGAACGAAACACCCAACCCTCTTCCTATTTCTCCCCTTAACACGTATACCTCACCGTGCGCCTAACTTTAACCTCTTATCCTAACATTAATGCATAACCCATTTCCTGAGAACAACCCCTATCCCATAATTCTAACCCTATCTCCTAGTGATCACTGTGACACCTAATCCCTAACCCTAATTCTAAACCGCTAACCCTAACCGTAACCCTACCTACAACCCTAACACTGACAGTAACCCTTACTTCTAACCCCAACGCTATGCCTAATAAAAACCCTAACCCTTCACCCTAACCCCTAAGCCTTACCCTAACCCTTAACCCTAATCCTAATCCTAACCATTAAACCTAACCCTAGCTCTTAAAGGTAACCCTAAACCTTACCCTCACGACTAGACCTAACCCTGACACTAACCTAACACCTAACCCTAACCAGAACCCCTAAAGCTAACCCTGAACCCTATCCCTAACCCTAGCAGTAAACTTTAACCCTAAACCTAAGCCCAACCCGTAACCCTAATCCTATCCTTTTACCCTAAAACTAACCCCTAAACCTAACCCCTATACCTCACCCTAACTCTAACCCCAATCCTAATTCTAACCATACCCCTTCATAAAACACTAACTCCTAACCGCTAACCTTAACTCAAACCAAAAACCCTAATCACTAATCCCTAACCCTAATGCTTAACCTTTACCCTAACCGTTAACCCTCACCTAAATCTTAACACGGACCCTAACCTTAACCTTTAACTCTAAGCCTAACCCTTAACCCTACAGTAAGGAAGACCCTTAATGCTAATGGGATCCCTTTTCCGTAACCCTAACACTACAGCTAAAAATAACAGTATCCTTTCATCCTTAAACCTAACCCCTAACACTTACTTTAACCCCAAACCCTAACCCTAATCCTAAGCATTAAACCTAACCCTATCTCTTAACCCTAACGCTAGCCCTTACCCGAACGCCTAGATCTAACCCTAAATCGAACCTACCGCCTAATCCTAACCTTAAGCCCTAATGCTAACTCTAACCCTGAACCCTAAACCTACCCGTAACCCTTAACACTAACCCTATCCGTGAACCTTAACCCTGACCCTAACCATTACCCGCAACCAGGCATTTAACCCTGACCCTAACCCTAATCCTTAATGCTAACCCTAACACTAAACCCTAACCCTAAGCCCAACACTTAACCCTAATCCTATCCCTTAACCCTAACCCTAACCCTAATGCTACCCCCTAAACGTAACCCTCACCGTGACCAGTAAACCTAACCCTAACCTCTAACACAAACCATAGCACATAACTCTAACCCTAAAACGAACCCTAACTCTAACTCTAAACCCTAACTCTTAACCTTAACACTAAGCGTTAACTCTCACGCTAACCTTTAATCCTAACCCTAATCCTAATCTTCAACCCTAAACCTAACACTTAACCCTAACCCTGTACCAAACCCTAACCCCTCATCTTAACCCTAACCGTAAACCTCAACCCTAAACCAAAGTGTAACCGTTAAATCTAAGAGTAACCTTTAACCCTAACCCTAATCCCTAACCCTAAGCCCTCACCCTAACACTAAACTTCATCCTTAACCCTAACCAGAATCCTAACCCTAAATCTAATTCTCAGACTTCTTGCTTTCTTAGAGTTTAGAAAGCCTGCAATCCTCCCATGCCATGCGTGAAAGGAGGCTCTACCACTGTGTCCTGCATGAAACCCACGGGCCCATACCCAGAGTATGATAGAGTGGGTTCCCGGGTACAATCCCAGCCCCCTAAACTCCCCCCGCCCGCCTAATGCAGACAGGGCCCGTGTGCTAAGCATAAACAATACCTTTAACAGATAACCCTAACCCTGAACGAAACACCCAACCCTCTTCCTATTTCTCCCCTTAACACGTATACCTCACCGTGCGCCTAACTTTAACCTCTTATCCTAACATTAATGCATAACCCATTTCCTGAGAACAACCCCTATCCCATAATTCTAACCCTATCTCCTAGTGATCACTGTGACACCTAATCCCTAACCCTAATTCTAAACCGCTAACCCTAACCGTAACCCTACCTACAACCCTAACACTGACAGTAACCCTTACTTCTAACCCCAACGCTATGCCTAATAAAAACCCTAACCCTTCACCCTAACCCCTAAGCATTACCCTAACCCTTAACCCTAATCCTAATCCTAACCATTAAACCTAACCCTAGCTCTTAAAGGTAACCCTAAACCTTACCCTCACGACTAGACCTAACCCTGACACTAACCTAACACCTAACACTAACCAGAACCCCTAAAGCTAACCCTGAACCCTATCCCTAACCCTAGCAGTAAACTTTAACCCTAAACCTAAGCCCAACCCGTAACCCTAATCCTATCCTTTTACCCTAAAACTAACCCCTAAACCTAACCCCTATACCTCACCCTAACTCTAACCCCAATCCTAATTCTAACCATACCCCTTCATAAAACACTAACTCCTAACCGCTAACCCTAACACTAACCAAAAACCGTAATCACTAATCCCTAACCCTAACGCTTAACCTTTACCCTAACCGTTAACCCTCACCCTAAATCTTAACACTGACCCTAACCTTAACCTTTAACTCTAAGCCTAACCCTTAACCCTACAGTAAGGAAGACCCTTAATGCTAAGGGGATCCCTTATCCCTAACCCTAACACTACAGCTAAAAAGAACCCTAACCTTGGATCCTTAAACCTAACCCCTAACACTTACTTTAACCCGAAACCCTAACCGTAATCCTAAGCATTAAACCTAACCCTATCTCTTAACCCTAACGCTAGCCCTTACCCTAATGCCTAGATCTAACCCTAAATCGAACCTACCGCCTAATCCTAACCTTAAGCCCTAATGCTAACCCTAACCCTGAACCCTAAACCTACCCGTAACCCTTAACACTAACCCTATCCGTGAACCTTAACCCTGACCCTAAACATTACCCGCACCCAAGCATTTAACCCTGACCCTACCCCTAATCCTTAATGATAACCCTAACACTAAACCCTGACCCTACTCCCAACACTTAACCGTAATCCTGTCCCTTAACCCTAACCCTAATGCTAACCCCTAAACGTAACCCTCACCGTGACCAGTAAACCTAACCCTAACCTCTAACACAAACCATAGCACATAAGTCTAACCCTAAAACGAACCCTAAACCTAACCCTAACCCCTAACTCTTAAGCTTAACCCTAAGCGTTAACTCTCACGCTAACCTTTAATCCTAACCCTAATCCTAATCCTCAACCCTAAACCTAACACTTAACCCGAACCCTGTACCAAACCCTAACCCCTCATCTTAACCCTAACCGTAAACCTCAACCCTAAAAAAAAGAGTAACCGTTAAACCTAAGAGTAACATTTAACCCTAACCCTAAGCCCTAACCCTAAGCCCTCACCCTAAAACTAAACTTCATCCTTAACCCTAACCAGAATCCTAACCCTAAATCTAATTCTCAGACTTCTTGCTTTCTTAGAGTTTAGAAAGCCTGCAATCCTCCCATGCCATGCGTCAAAGGAGGCTCTACCACTGTGTCCTGCATGAAACCCACGGGCCCATACCCAGAGTATGATAGAGTGGGTTCCCGGGTACAATCCCAGCCCCCTAAACTCCCCCCGCCCGCCTAATGCAGACAGGGCCCGTGTGCTAAGCATAAACAATACCTTTAACAGAGAACCCTAACCCTGAACATAACACCCAACCCTGTTCCTATTTCTCCCCTTAACACGTAAACCTCACCGTGCGCCTAACTTTAACCTCTTATCCTAACGTTAATGCATAACCCATTTCCTGAGAACAACCCCTATCCCATAATTCTAACCCTATCTCCTAGTCATCACTGTGACACCTAATCCCTAACCCTAATTCTAAACCGCTAACCCTAACCGTAACCCTACCTACAACCCTAACACTGACAGTAACCCTTACTTCTAACCCCAACGCTATGCCTAACAAAACCACTAACCCTTTACCCTAACCCTTCACCCTAACCCCTAAGCCTTACCCTAACCCATAACCCTAATCCTAATCCTAACCATTAAACCTCACCCTAGCTCTTAAAGCTAACCCTAAACCTTACCCTCACGACT
>NW_027183020.1:97500-102500 GCF_041146395.1 Eulemur rufifrons
CCTAATATAGACAGGGCCCGTGTGCTAAGCATAAACAATACCTTTAACAGATAACCCTAACCCTGAACATAACACCCAACCCTGTTCCTATTTCTCCCCTTAACACGTAAACCTCACCGTGCGCCTAACTTTAACCTCTTATCCTAACGTTAATGCATAACCCATTTCCTGAGAACAACCCCTATCCCATAATTCTAACCCTATCTCCTAGTCATCACTGTGACACCTAATCCCTAACCCTAATTCTAAACCGCTAACCCTAACCGTAACCCTACCTACAACCCTAACACTGACAGTAACCCTTACTTCTAACCCCAACGCTATGCCTAACAAAAACCCTAACCCTTGACCCTATCCCTTCACCCTAACCCCTAAGCCTTACCCTAACCGTTAACCCTAATCCTAATCCTAACCATTAAACCTAACCCTAGCTCTTAAAGCTAACCCTAAACCTTACCCTCACGACTAGACCTAACCCTGACACTAACCTAACACCTAACCCTAACCAGAATCCCTAAAGCTAAGCCTGAACCCTATCCCTAACCCTAGCAGTAAACTTTAACCCTAAAGCTAAGCCCAACCCGTAACCCTAATCCTATCCTTTTACCCTAAAACTAACCCCTAAACCTAACCCCTATACCTCACCCTACCTCTATCCCCAATCCTAATTCTAACCATACCCCTTCATAAAACACTAACTCCTAACCGCTAACCCTAACACTAACCAAAAACCTTAATCACTAATCCCTAACCCTAACGCTTAAACTTTACCCTAACCGTTAACCCTCACCCTAAATCTTAACACTGACCCTAACCTGAACCTTTAACTCTAAGCCTAACCCTTAACCCTACAGTAAGGAAGACCCTTAATGCTAATGGGATCCCTTATCCCTAACCCTAACACTACAGCTAAAAATAACAGTAACCTTTCATCCTTAAACCTAACCCCTAACACTTACTTTAACCCCAAACCCTAACCCTAATCCTAAGCATTAAACCTAACCCTATCTGTTAACCCTAACGCTAGCCCTTACCCGAACGCCTAGATCTAACCCTAAATCGAACATACCGCCTAATCCTAACCTTAAGCCCTAATGCTAACTCTAACCCTGAACCCTAAACCTACCCGTAACCCTTAACACTAACCCTATCCGTGAACCTTAACCCTGACCCTAACCATTACCCACACCCAGGCATTTAACCCTGACCCTACCCCTAGTCCTTAATGATAACCCTAACACTAAACCCTAACCCTAAGGCCAACACTTAACCGTAATCCTATCCCTTAACCCTAACCCTAACCCTAACCCTAATGCTAACCTCTAAACGTAACCCTAACCGTCACCAGTAAACCTAACCCTAACCTCTAACACAAACCATAGCACATAACTCTAACCCTAAAACTAACCCTAACCCTAAACCTAACCCTAAACCCTAACTCTTAACCTTAACCCTAAGCGTTAACTCTCACGCTATCCTATAATCCTAACCCTAATCCTAATCTTCAACCCTAAACCTAACACTTAACCCTAACCCTGTACCAAACCCTAACCCCTCATCTTAACCCTAACCGTAAACCTCAACCATAAACCAAAGTGTAACCGTTAAACCTAAGAGTAACCTTTACCCCTAACCCTAATCCCTAACCCTAAGCCCTCAACCTAACACTAAACTTCATCCTTAACCCTAACCATAATCCTAACCCTAAATCTAATTCTCAGACTTCTTGCTTTCTTAGAGTTTAGAAAGCCTGCAATCCTCCCATGCCATGCGTGAAAGGAGTCTCTACCACTGCGTCCTGCATGAAACCCACGGGCTCATACCCAGAGTATGATAGAGTGGGTTCCCGGGTACAATCCCAGCCCCCTAAACTCCCCCCGCCCGCCCAATGCAGACAGGGCCCGTGCACTAAGCATAAACAATACCTTTAACAGATAACCCTAACCCTGAACATAACACCCAACCCTGTTCCTATTTCTCCCCTTAACACGTAAACCTCACCGTGCCCCTAACTTTAACCTCTTATCCTAACGTTAATGCATAACCCATTTCCTGAGAACAACCCCTATCCCATAATTCTAACCCTATCTCCTAGTCATCACTGTGACACCTAATCCCTAACCCTAATTCCAAACCGCTAACCCTAACCGTAACCCTACCTACAACCCTAACACTGACAGTAACCCTTACTTCTAACCCCAACGCTATGCCTAACAAAAACCCTAACCCTTGACCCTAACCCTTCACCCTAACCCCTAAGACTTACCCTAACCCTTAACCCTAATCCTAATCCTAACCATTATACCTAACCCTAGCTCTTAAAGCTAACCCTAAACCTTACCCTCACGACTAGACCTAACCCTGACACTAACCTAACACTTAACCCTCACCAGAACCACTAAAGCTAACCCTGAACCCTATCCCTAACCCTAGCAGTAAACTTTAACCCTAAACCTAAGCCCCACCCGTAACCCTAATCCTATCCTTTTACCCTAAAACTAACCCCTAAACCTAACCCCTATACCTCACCCTAACTCTAACCCCAATCCTAATTCTAACCATACCCCTTCATAAAACACTAACCGCTAACCTAACACTAACCAAAAACCCTAATCACTAATCCCTAACCCTAACACTTAACCTTTACCCTAACCGTTAACCCTCACCCTAAATCTTAACACTGACCCTAACCTTAACTTTTAACTCTAAGCCTAACCCTTAACCCTACAGTAAGGAAGACCCTTAATGCTAATGGGATCCCTTATCCCTAACCCTAACACTACAGCTAAAAATAATCCTAACCTTTGATCCTTAAACCTAACCCCTAACACTTACTTTAACCCCAAACCCTAACCCTAATCCTAAGCATTAAACCTAACCCTATCTCTGAACCCTAACGCTAGCCCTTACCCTAACGCCTAGATCTAACCCTAAATCGAACCTACCGCCTAATCCTAACCTTAAGCCCTAATGCTAACTCTAACCCTGAACCCTAAACCTACCCGTAACCCTTAACACTAACCCTATCCGTGAACCTTAACCCTGACCCTAACCATTACCCGCACCCAAGCATTTAACCCTCACCCTACCCCTAATCCTTAATGATAACACTAACACTAAACCCTAACCCTAAGCCCAACACTTAACCCTAATCCTATCCCTTAACCCTAACCCTAACGCAAACCCCTAAACGTAACCCTAACCGTGACCAGTAAACCTAACCCTAACCTCTAACACAAACCATAGCACATAACTCTAACCCTAAAACTAACCCTAACCCCAACCCTAACCCTAAACCCTAACTCTTAACCTTAACCCTAAGCGTTAACTCTCACGCTAACCTTTAATCCTAACCCTAATCCTAATCTTCAACCCTAAACCTAACACTTAACCCTAACCCTGTACCAAACCCTAACCCCTCATCTTAACCCTAACCGTAAACCTCAACCCTAAACCAAAGTGTAACCGTTAAACCTAAGACTAACCTTTAACCCTAACCCTAATCCCTAACCCTAAGCCCTCACCCTAACACTAAACTTCATCCTTAACCCTAACCATAATCCTACCCCTAAATCTAATTCTCAGACTTCTTACTTTCTTAGAGTTTAGAAAGCCTGCCATCCTCCCATGTCATGCGTGAAAGGAGGCTCTACCACTGTGTCCTGCATGAAACCCACGGGCCCATACCCAGAGTATGATAGAGTGGGTTCCCGGGTACAATCCCAGCCCCCTAAACTCTCCCCGCCCGCCTAATGCAGACAGGGCCCGTGCGCTAACCATAAACAATACCTTTAACAGATAACCCTAACGCTGAACATAATACCCAACCCTGTTCCTATTTCTCCCCTTAACACGTAAACCTCACCGTGCGCCTAACTTTAACCTCTTATCCTAACGTTAATGCATAACCCATTTCCTGAGAACAACCCCATCCCATAATTCTAACCCTATGTCCTAGTCATCACTGTGACACCTAATCCCTAACCCTAATTCTAAACCGCTAAACCTAACCGTAACCCTACCTACAACCCTAACACTGACAGTAACCCTTACTTCTAACCCCAACGCTATGCCTAACAAAAACCCTAACCCTTGACCCTAACCCTTCACCTTAACCCCTAAGCCTTACCCTAACCCTTAACCCTAATCCTAATCCTAACCATTAAACCTAACCCTAGCTCTTAAAGCTAACCCTAAACCTTACCCTCACGACTAGACCTAACCCTGACACTAACCTAACACCTAACCCTAACCAGAACCCCTAAAGCTAAGCCTGAACCCTATCCCTAACCTTAGCAGTAAACTTTAACCCTAAACTTAAGCCCAACCCGTAACCCTAATGCTATCCTTTTACCCTAAAACTAACCCCTAAACCTAACCCCTATACCTCACCCTAACTCTAACCCCAATCCTAATTCTAACCATACCCCTTCATAAAACACTAACTCCTAACCGCTAACCCTAACACTAACCAAAAACCCTAATCTCTAATCCCTAACCCTAACGCTTAACCTTTACCCTAACTGTTAACCCTCACTCTAAATCTCAACACTGACCCTAACCTTAACCTTTAACTCTAAGCCTAACCCTTAATCCTACAGTAAGGAAGACCCTTAATGCTAATGGGATCCCTTATCCCTAACCCTAACACTACAGCTAAAAATAACCCTAACCTTTGATCCTGAAACCTAACTCCTAACACTTACTTTAACCCCAAACCCTAACCCTAATCCTAAGCATTAAACCTAACCCTATCTCTTAACCCTAACGCTAGCCCTTACCCTAACGCCTAGATCTAACCCTAAGTCTAACCTACCGCCTAATCCTAACCTTAAGCCCTAAGGCTAACTCTAACCCTGAACCCTAAACCTACCCGTAACCCTTAACACTAACCCTATCCGTGAACCTTAACCCTGACCCTAACTATTACCCGCACCCAAGCATTTAACCCTGACCCTAACCCTAATCCTTAATGCTAACCCTAACACTAAACCCTAACC
>NW_027183020.1:115000-122500 GCF_041146395.1 Eulemur rufifrons
TAACCCTAACCGTAACCCTACCTACAACCCTAACACTGACAGTAACCCTTACTTCTAACCCCAACGCTATGCCTAACAAAAACCCTAACCCTTGACCCTATCCCTTCACCCTAACCCCTAAACCTTACCCTAACCCTTAACCCTAATCCTAATCCTAACCATTAAACCTAACCCTAGCTCTTAAAGCTAACCCTAAACCTTACCCTCACGACTAGACCTCATCCTGACACTAACCTAACACCTAACCCTAACCAGAACCCCTAAAGCTAACCCTGAACCCTATCCCTAACCCTAGCAGTAAACATTAACCCTAAACCTAAGCCCAACCCGTAACCCTAATCCTATCCTTTTACCCTAAAACTAACCCCTAAACCTAACCCCTATACCTCACCCTAACTCTAACCCCAATCATAATTCTAACCATACCCCTTCATAAAACACTAACCCCTAACCGCTAACCCTAACACTAACCAAAATCCCTAATCACTAATCCCTACCCTAACGCTTAACCTTTACCCTAACCGTTAACCCTCACCCTAAATCTTAACTCTGACCCTAACCTGAACTTTTAACTCTAAGCCTAACCCTTAACCCTACAGTAAGGAAGACCCTTAATGCTAATGGGATCCCTTATCCCTAACCCTAACACTACAGCTAAAAATAACCCTAACCTTTGATCCTGAAACCTAACCCCTAACACTTACTTTAACCCCAAACCCTAACCCTAATCCTAAGCATTAAACCTAACCCTATCTCTTAACCCTAACGCTAGCCCTTACCCGAACGCCTAGATCTAACCCTAAATCGAACCTACCGCCTAATCCTAACCTTAAGCCCTAATGCTAACTCTAACCCTGAACCCTAAACCTACCTGTAACCCTTAACACTAACCCTATCCGTGAACCTTAACCCTGACCCTAACCATTACCCGCACCCAAGCATTTAACCCTGACCCTACCCCTAATCCTTAATGATAACCCTAACACTAAACCCTAATCCTAAGCCGAACACTTATCCCTAATCCTATCCCTTAACCCTAACCATAAGCCTAACCCTAATGCTACCCCCTAAACCTAACCCTAGCCGTGACCAGTAAACCTAACCCTAACCTCTAACACAAACCATAGCACATAACTCTAACTCTAAAACTAACCCTAACCCTAACCCTAAACCCTAAGTCTTAACCTTAACCCTAAGCGTTAACTCTCACGCTAACCTTTAATCCTAACCCTAATCCTAATCTTCAACCCTAAACCTAACACTTAACCCTAACCCTGTACCAAACCCTAACCCCTCATCTTAACCCTAACCGTAAACCTCAACCCTAAACCAAAGTGTAACCGTTAAACCTAAGAGTAACCTTTAATCCTAACCCTAATCCCTAACCCTAAGCCCTCACCCTAACACTAAACTTCATCCTTAACCCTAACCATAATCCTAACCCTAAATCTAATTCTCAGACTTCTTGCTTTCTTAGAGTTTAGAAAGCCTGCAATCCTCCCATGCCATGGGTGAAAGGAGGCTCTACCACTGCGTCCTGCATGAAACCCACGGGCCCATACCCAGAGTATGATAGAGTGGGTTCCTGGGTACAATCCCAGCCCCCTAAACTCCCCCCGCCCGCCCAATGCAGACAGGGCCCGTGCGCTAAGCATAAACAATACCTTTAACAGATAACCCTAACCCTGAACATAACACCCAACCCTGTTCCTATTTCTCCCCTTAACACGTAAACCTCACCGTGCGCCTAACTTTAACCTCTTATCCTAACGTTAACGCATAACCCATTTCCTGAGAACAAACCCTATCCCATAATTCTAACCCTATCTCCTAGTCATCACTGTGACACCTAATCCCTAACCCTAATTCTAAACCGCTAACCCTAACCGTAACCCTACCTACAACCCTAACACTGACAGTAACCCTTACTTCTAACCCCAACGCTATGCCTAATAAAAACCCTAACCCTTCACCCTAACCCCTAAGCCTTACCCTAACCCTTAACCCTAATCCTAATCCTAACCCTTAAACCTAACCCTAGCTCTTAAAGGTAACCCTAAACCTTACCCTCACGACTAGACCTAACCCTGACACTAACCTAACACCTAACAATAAGCAGAACCCCTAAAGCTAACCCTGAACCCTATCCCTAACCCTAGCAGTAAACTTTAACCCTAAACCTAAGCCCAACCCGTAACCCTAATCCTATCCTTTTACCCTAAAACTAACCCCTAAACCTAACCCCTATACCTCACCCTAACTCTAACCCCAATCCTAATTCTAACCATACCCCTTCATAAAACACTAACTCCTAACCGCTAACCCTAACACTAACCAAAATCCCTAATCACTAATCCCTAACCCTAACGCTTAACCTTTACCCTAACCGTTAACCCTCACCCTAAATCTTAACACTGACCCTAAGCTTAACCTTTAACTCTAAGCCTAACCCTTAACCCTACAGTAAGGAAGACCCTTAATGCTAATGGGATCCCTTATCCCTAACCCTAACACTACAGCTAAAAATAACCCTAACCTTTGATCCTGAAACCTAACCCCTAACACTTACTTTAACCCCAAACCCTAACCCTAATCCTAAGCATTAAACCTAACCCTATCTCTTAACCCTAACGCTAGCCCTTACCCTAACGCCTAGATCTAACCCTAAATCTAACCTACCACCTAATCCTAACCTTAAGCTCTAATGCTAACTCTAACCCTGAACCCTAAACCTACCCGTAACCCTTAACACTAACCCTATCCGTGAACCTTAACCCTGACCCTAACCATTACCCGCAACCAAGCATTTAACCCTGACCCTACCCCTAATCCTTAATGCTAACCCTAACACTAAACCCTAACCCTAAGCCCAACACTTATCCCTAATCCTATCCCTTAACCCTAACCATAAGCCTAACCCTAATGCTACCCCCTAAACCTAACCCTAGCCGTGACCAGTAAACCTAACCCTAACCTCTAACACAAACCATAGCACATAACTCTAACTCTAAAACTAACCCTAACCCTAACCCTAAACCCTAACTCTTAACCTTAACCCTAAGCGTTAACTCTCACGCTAACCTTTAATCCTCATCCTAATCCTAATCTTCAACCCTAAACCTAACACTTAACCCTAACCCTGTACCAAACCCTAACCCCTCATCTTAACCCTAACCGTAAACCTCAACCCTAAACCAAAGTGTAACCGTTAAACCTAAGGGTAACCTTTAACTCTAACCCTAATCCCTAACCCTAAGCCCTCACCCTAACACTAAACTTCATCCTTAACCCTAACCATAATCCTAACCCTAAATCTAATTCTCAGACTTCTTGCTTTCTTAGAGTTTAGAAAGCCTGCAATCCTCCCATGCCATGCGTGAAAGGAGGCTCTACCACTGCGTCCTGCATGAAACCCACGGGCCCATACCCAGAGTATGATAGAGTGTGTTCCCGGGTACAATCCCAGCCCCCTAAACTCCCCCCGCCCGCCCAATGCAGACAAGGCCCGTGCGCTAAGCATAAACAATACCTTTAACAGATAACCCTAACCCTGAACATAACACCCAACCCTGTTCCTATTTCTCCCCTTAACACGTAAACCTCACCGTGCGCCTAACTTTAACCTCTTATCCTAATGTTAATGCATAACCCATTTCCTGAGAACAACCCCTATCCCATAATTCTAACCCTATCTCCTAGTCATCACTGTGACACCTAATCCCTAACCCTAATTCTAAATCGCTAACCCTAACGGTAACCCTTCCTACAACTCTAACACTGACAGTAAACCTTACTTCTAACCCCAACGCTATGCCTAATAAACACCCTAACCCTTGACCCTAACCCTTCACCCTAACCCCTAAGCCTTACCCTAACCCTTAACCCTAATCCTAATCCTAACCATTAAACCTAACCCTAGCTCTTAAAGCTAACCCTAAACCTTACCCTCACGACTAGACCTAACCCTGACACTATCCTAACACCTAACCCTAACCAGAACCCCTAATGCTAACCCTGAACCCTATCGCTAACCCTAGCAGTAACTTTAACCCTAAACGTAAGCCCAACCCGAAACCCTAATCCTATCCTTTTACCATAAAACTAACCCCTAAACGTAACCCCTATACCTCACCCTAACTCTAACCCCAATCCTAATTCTAAACATACCCCTTCATAAAACCCTAACTCCTAACCGCTAACCCTAACACTAACCAAAAACCCTAATCACTAATGCCTAACCCTTACGCTTAACCTTTACCCTAACCGTTAACCCTCACCATAAATCTTAATACTGACCCTAACCTTAAACTTTAACTCTAAGCCTAATCCTTAACCCTACAGTAAGGAAGACCCTTAATGCTAATGGGATCCCTTATCCCTAACCCTAACACTACAGCTAAAAATAACCCTAACCTTTGATCCTAAAACCTTACCCCTAACACTTACTTAAACCCCAAACCCTAACCCTAATCCTAAGCATTAAACCTAAAGCTATCTCTTAACCCTAACCCTAGCCCTTACCCTAAGGCCTAGATCTAACCCTAAGTCTAACCTACCTCCTAATCCTAACCTTAAGCCCTAATGCTAACTCTAACCCTGAACCCTAAACCTACCCGTAACCCTTAACACTTACCCTATCCGTGAACCTTAACCCTGACCCTAACCATTACCCGCACCCAAGCATTTAACCCTGACCCTAACCCTAATCCTTAATGCTAACCCTAACACTAAACCCTAACCCTAAGCCCAAAACTTATCCCTAATCCTATCCCCTAACCCTAACACTAAGCCTAACCCTAATGGTACCCCCTAAACGTAACCCTAACCGTGACCAGTAAACCTAACCCTAACCTCTAACACAAACCATAGCACATAACTCTAACCCTAAAACTAACCCTAACCCTAACCCTAACCCTAAACCCTAACTCTTAACCTTAACACTAAGAGTTAACTCTCACGCTAACCTTTAATCCTAACCCTAATCCTAATCTTCAACCCTAAACCTAACACTTAACCCTAACCCTGTACCAAACCCTAACCTCTTATCTTGACCCTAACCGTAAACCTCAACCCTAAACCAAAGTGTAACCGTTAAACCTAAGAGTAACCTTTAACCCTAACCCTAATCCCTAACCCTAAGCCCTCACCCTAACACTAAACTTCATCCTTAACCCTAACCATAATCCTAACCCTAAATCTAATTTTCAGACTTCTTGCTTTCTTAGAGTTTAGAAAGCCTGCAATCCTCCCATGCCATGCGTGAAAGGAGGCTCTACCACTGTGTCCTGCATGAAATCCACGGGCTCATACCCAGAGTAGGATAGAGTGGATTCCCGGGTACAATCCCAGCCCCCTAAACTCCCCCCGCCCGGCCAATGCAGACAGGGCCCGTGCACTAAGCATAAACAATACCTTTAACAGATAACCCTAACCCTGAACATAACACCCAACCCTGTTCCTATTTCTCCCCTTAACACGTAAACCTCACCGTGCGCCTAACTTTAACCTCTTATCCTAATGTTAATGCATAACCCATTTCCTGAGAACAACCGCTATCCCATAATTCTAACCCTATCTCCTAGTCATCACTGTGACACCTAATCCCTAACCCTAATTCTAAACCGCTAACCCTAACCGTAACCCTACCTACAACCCTGACACTGACAGTAACCCTTACTTCTAACCCCAACGCTATGCCTAACAAAAACCCTAACCCTTGACCCTAACCCTTCACCCTAACCCCTAAGCCTTACCCTAACCCTTAACCCTAATCCTAATCCTAACCATTAAACCTAAGCCTAGCTCTTAAAGCTAACCCTAAACCTTACCCTCACGACTAGACCTAACCCTGACACTAACCTCACACCTAACCCTAACCAGAACCCCTAAAGCTAACCCTGAACCCTATCCCTAACCCTAGCAGTAAACTTTAACCCTAAACCTAAGCCCAACCCGTAACCCTAATCCTATCCTTTTACCCTAAAACTAACCCCTAAACCTAACCCCTATACCTCACCCTAACTCTAACCCCAATCCTAATTCTAACCATACCCCTTCATAAAACACTAACTCCTAACCGCTAACCCTAACACTAACCAAAAACCCTAATCACTAATCCCTAACCCTAATGCTTAACCTTTACCCTAACCGTTAACCCTCACCCTAAATCTTAACACTGACCCTAACCTTAACCTTTAACTCTAAGCCTAACCCTTAACCCTACAGTAAGGAAGACCCTTAATGCTAATGGGATCCCTTATCCCTAACCCTAACACTACAGCTAAAAATAACCCTAACCTTTGATCCTTAAACCTAACCCCTAACACTTACTTTAACCCCAAACCCTAACCCTGATGCTAAGCATTAAACCTAACCCAATCTCTTAACCCTAAAGCTAGCCCTTACCCTAACGCCTAGATCTAACCCTAAATCGAACCTACCGCCTAATCCTAACCTTAAGCCCTAATGCTAACTCTAACCCTGAACCCTAAACCTACCCGTAACCCTTAACACTAACCCTATCCGTGATCCTTAACCCTGATCCTAACCATTACCCGCACCCAAGCATTTAACCCTGACCCTACACCTAATCCTTAATGCTAACCCTAACACTAAACCCTCACCCTACGCCCAACACTTAACCCTAATCCTATCCCTTAACCCTAACCCTAATGCTAACCCCTAAACGTAACCCTCACCGTGACTGGTAAACCTAACCCTAACCTCTAACACAAACCATAGCACATAACTCTAACCCTAAAACGAACCCTAAACCTAACCCTAACCCTAAACCCTAACTCTTAACCTTAACCCTAAGCGTTAACTCTCACGCTACCCTTTAATCCTAACCCTAATCCTAATCTTCAACCCTAAACCTAACACTTAACCTTAACCCTGTACCAAACCCTAACCCCTCATCTTAACCCTAACCGTAAACCTCAACCCTAAACCAATGTGTAACCGTTAAACCTAAGAGTAACCTTAAACCCTAACCCTAAGCCCTAACCATAAGCCCTCACCCTAACACTAAACTTCATCCTTAACCCTAACCATAATCCTAACCCTAAATCTAATTCTCAGACTTCTTGCTTTCTTAGAGTTTAGAAAGCCTGCAATCCTCCCATGCCATGCGTGAAAGGAGGCTCTACCACTGTGTCCTGCATGAAACCCACGGGCCCATACCCAGCGTATTATAGAGTGGGTTCCCGGGTACAATCCCAGCCCCCTAAACTCCTCCCGCCCGCCTAATGCAGACAGGGCCCGTGCGCTAAGCATAAACAATACCTTTAACAGATAACCCTAACCCTGAACATAACACCCAACCCTGTTCCTATTTCTCCCCTTAACACGTAAACCTCACCGTGCGCCTAACTTTAACCTCTTATCCTAACGTTAATGCATAACCCATTTCCTGAGAACAACCCGTATCCCATAATTCTAACCCTATGTCCTAGTCATCACTGTGACACCTAATCCCTAACCCTAATTCTAAACCGCTAA
>NW_027183020.1:152500-160000 GCF_041146395.1 Eulemur rufifrons
TAACACTAGGCCTAGCCCTATCCCGAGCCCTAACCCTAACCCTAACCCTAACCCATAACCCTAACTCTAACCCCTAACCCTAACCCCTAAACCTTAACCGTAACCCTAAACCCTAACACTAACCCTAACCCCTGACCCTGACCTTGACCCTTACCCTAACCCCTAACTCCTAACCCTAACCCCTAACCCTAACCCTAACCCTTGACCCTGACCCTAACCCTAACCCTAACCCCTAACTCTAACCCCTAACCCGAACCCTGAACCTAACCGTAACCCTAACCCCTAACACTAATACTCACCCCTAACCCTAACCCTAACACGAAACCCTAACCCTAACCCTAACCCTACCCATACCCCTACCCCTACCGTAACCCTAACCCAACCCTAACGCTAACCCTAACCAAACTCTAAGCCTAACCCGATCCCGAACCCTAACCCTAACCCTAACCCCTAACCCTAACCCTAACCCCTAACCCTAACCCTAACCCCTAACCCTAACCCTAACCCCTAACCCTAACCTTAACCCCTAACCCCTGACCCTGACCCGTACCCTAACCCTAACCCCTAACCCTAACCCTAATCCTAACTCTATCCCTGAACCCTAAACCTACCCGTTACCCTTAACACTAACCCTATCCGTGAACCTTAACCCTGACCCTAACCATTACCCGCACCCAAGCTTTTAACCCTGACCCTAACCCTAATCCTTAATGCTAACCCTAACACTAAACCCTAACCCTAAGCCCAACACTTATCCCTAATCCTATCCCTTAACCTTAACCTTAACCCTAATGCTTCCCCATAAACGTAACCCTAACCGTGACCAGTAAACCTAACCCTAACCTCTAACACAAACCATAGCACATAACTCTAACCCTAAAACTAACCCTAACCCTAACCCTAACCCTAAACCCTAACTCTTAACCTTAACCCTAAGCGTTAACTCTCACGCTATACTTTAATCCTAACGTTAATCTTAATCTTCAACCCTAAACCTAACACTTAACCCTAACCCTGTACCAAACACTAACCCCTCATCTAAACCCTAACCGTAAACCTCAACCCTAAACCAAAGTGTAACCGTTAAACCTAAGACTAACCTTTATCCCTAACCCTAATCCCTAACCCTAAGCCCTCACCCTAACACTAAACTTCATCCTTATCCCTAACCATAATCCTAACCCTAAATCTAATTCTCAGACTTCTTGCTTTCTTAGAGTTTAGAAAGCCTGCAATCCTCCCATGCCATGCGTGAAAGGAGGCTCTACCACTGTGTCCTGCATGAAACCCACGGGCCCATACCCAGGGTATGATAGAGTTGTTTCCCGGGTACAATCCCAGCCCGCTAAACTCCCCCCGCCCGCCTAATGCAGACAGGGCCCGTGTGCTAAGCATAAACAATACCTTTAACAGATAACCCTAACCCTGAACATAACACCCAACCCTGTTCCTATTTCTCCCCTTAACACGTAAACCTCACCGTGCGCCTAACTTTAACCTCTTATCCTAACGTTAATGCATAACCCATTTCCTGAGAACAACCCCTATCCCATAATTCTAACCCTATCTCCTAGTCATCACTGTGACACCTAATCCCTAACCCTAATTCTAAACCGCTAACCCTAACCGTAACCCTACCTACAACCCTAACACTGACAGTAACCCTTACTTCTAACCCCAACGCTATGCCTAACAAAAACCCTAACCCTTGACCCTATCCCTTCACCCTAACCCCTAAGCCTTACCCTAACCGTTAACCCTAATCCTAATCCTAACCATTAAACCTAACCCTAGCTCTTAAAGCTAACCCTAAACCTTACCCTCACGACTAGACCTAACCCTGACACTAACCTAACACCTAACCCTAACCAGAATCCCTAAAGCTAAGCCTGAACCCTATCCCTAACCCTAGCAGTAAACTTTAACCCTAAAGCTAAGCCCAACCCGTAACCCTAATCCTATCCTTTTACCCTAAAACTAACCCCTAAACCTAACCCCTATACCTCACCCTACCTCTAACCCCAATCCTAATTCTAACCATACCCCTTCATAAAACACTAACTCCTAACCGCTAACCCTAACACTAACCCAAAACCCTAATCACTAATCCCTAACCCTAACGCTTAAACTTTACCCTAACCGTTAACCCTCACCCTAAATCTTAACACTGACCCTAACCTGAACCTTTAACTCTAAGCCTAACCCTTAACCCTACAGTAAGGAAGACCCTTAATGCTAATGGGATCCCTTTTCCGTAACCCTAACACTACAGCTAAAAATAACAGTAACCTTTCATCCTTAAACCTAACCCCTAACACTTACTTTAACCCCAAACCCTAACCCTAATCCTAAGCATTAAACCTAACCCTATCTCTTAACCCTAACGCTAGCCCTTACCCGAACGCCTAGATCTAACCCTAAATCGAACCTACCGCCTAATCCTAACCTTAAGCCCTAATGCTAACTCTAACCCTGAACCCTAAACCTACCCGTAACCCTTAACACTAACCCTATCCGTGAACCTTAACCCTGACCCTAACCATTACCCGCACCCAGGCATTTAACCCTGACCCTACCCCTAGTCCTTAATGATAACCCTAACACTAAACCCTAACCCTAAGGCCAACACTTAACCGTAATCCTATCCCTTAACCCTAACCCTAACCCTAACCCTAATGCTAACCTCTAAACCTAACCCTAACCGTCACCAGTAAACCTAACCCTAACCTCTAACACAAACCATAGCACATAACTCTAACCCTAAAACTAACCCTAACCCTAACCCTAACCCTAAACCCTAACTCTTAACCTTAACCCTAAGCGTTAACTCTCACGCTATCCTATAATCCTAACCCTAATCCTAATCTTCAACCCTAAACCTAACACTTAACCCTAACCCTGTACCAAACCCTAACCCCTCATCTTAACCCTAACCGTAAACCTCAACCCTAAACCAAAGTGTAACCATTAAACCTAAGAGTAACCTTTAACCCTAACCCTAATCCCTAACCCTAAGCCCTCACCCTAACACTAAACTTCATCCTTAACCCTAACCATAATCCTAACCCTAAATCTAATTCTCAGTCTTCTTGCTTTCTTAGAGTTTAGAAAGCCTGCAATCCTCCCATGCCATGCGTGAAAGGACTCTCTACCACTGCGTCCTGCATGAAACCCATGGGCTCATACCCAGAGTATGATAGAGTGGGTTCCCGGGTACAATCCCAGCCCCCTACACTCCCCCCGCCCGCCCAATGCAGACAGGGCCCGTGCACTAAGCATAAACAATACCTTTAACAGATAACCCTAACCCTGAACATAACACCCAACCCTGTTCCTATTTCTCCCCTTAACACGTAAACCTCACCGTGCGCCTAACTTTAACCTCTTATCCTAACGTTAATGCATAACCCATTTCCTGAGAACAACCCCTATCCCATAATTCTAACCCTATCTCCTAGTCATCACTGTGACACCTAATCCCTAACCCTAATTCCAAACCGCTAACCCTAACCGTAACCCTACCTACAACCCTAACACTGACAGTAACCCTTACTTCTAACCCCAACGCTATGCCTAACAAAAACCCTAACCCTTGACCCTAACCCTTCACCCTAACCCCTAAGACTTACCCTAACCCTTAACCCTAATCCTAATCCTAACCATTATACCTAACCCTAGCTCTTAAAGCTAACCCTAAACCTTACCCTCACGACTAGACCTAACCCTGACACTAACCTAACACTTAACCCTCACCAGAACCACTAAAGCTAACCCTGAACCCTATCCCTAACCCTAGCAGTAAACTTTAACCCTAAACCTAAGCCCCACCCGTAACCCTAATCCTATCCTTTTACCCTAAAACTAACCCCTAAACCTAACCCTTATACCTCACCCTAACTCTAACCCCAATCCTAATTCTAACCATACCCCTTCATAAAACACTAACCGCTAACCTAACACTAACCAAAAACCCTAATCACTAATCCCTAACCCTAACACTTAACCTTTACCCTAACCGTTAACCCTCACCCTAAATCTTAACACTGACCCTAACCTTAACCTTTAACTCTAAGCCTAACCCTTAAGCCTACAGTAAGGAAGACCCTTAATGCTAATGGGATCCCTTATCCCTAACCCTAACACTACAGCTAAAAATAACAGTAACCTTTCATCCTTAAACCTAACCCCTAACACTTACTTTAACCCCAAACCCTAACCCTAATCCTAAGCATTAAACCTAACCCTATCTCTGAACCCTAACGCTAGCCCTTACCCTAACGCCTAGATCTAACCCTAAATCGAACCTACCGCCTAATCCTAACCTTAAGCCCTAATGCTAACTCTAACCCTGAAACCTAAACCTACCCGTAACCCTTAACACTAACCCTATCCGTGAACCTTAACCCTGACCCTAACCATTACCCGTACCCAAGCATTTAACCCTCACCCTACCCGTAATCCTTAATGATAACACTAACACTAAACCTTAACCCTAAGCCCAACACTTAACCCTAATCCTATCCCTTAACCCTAACCCTAACGCAAACCCCTAAACGTAACCCTAACCGTGACCAGTAAACCTAACCTTAACCTCTAACACAAACCATAGCACATAACTCTAACCCTAAAACTAAACCTAACCCCAAACCTAACCCTAAACCCTAACTCTTAACCTTAACCCTAAGCGTTAACTCTCACGCTAACCTTTAATCCTAACCCTAATCCTAATCTTCAACCCTAAACCTAACACTTAACCCTAACCCTGTACCAAACCCTAACCCCTCATCTTAACCCTAACCGTAAACCTCAACCCTAAACCAAAGTGTAGCCGTTAAATCTAAGAGTAGCCTTTAACCCTAACCCTAATCCCTAACCCTAAGCCCTCACCCTAACACTAAACTTCATCCTTAACCCTAACCATAATCCTACCCCTAAATCTAATTCTCAGACTTCTTGCTTTCTTAGAGTTTAGAAAGCCTGCCATCCTCCCATGTCATGCGTGAAAGGAGGCTCTACCACTGTGTCCTGCATGAAACCCACGGGCCCATACCCAGAGTATGATAGAGTGGGTTCCCGGGTACAATCCCAGCCCCCTAAACTCCCCCCGCCCGCCTAATGCAGACAGGGCCCGTGCGCTAACCATAAACAATACCTTTAACAGATAACCCTAACCCTGAACATAACACCCAACCCTGTTCCTATTTCTCCCCTTAACACGTAAACCTCACCGTGCGCCTAACTTTAACCTCTTATCCTAACGTTAATGCATAACCCATTTCCTGAGAACAACCCCATCCCATAATTCTAACCCTATGTCCTAGTCATCACTGTGACACCTAATCCCTAACCCTAATTCTAAACCGCTAACCCTAACCGTAACCCTACCTACAAACCTAACACTGACAGTAACCCTTACTTCTAACCCCAACGCTATGCCTAACAAAAACCCTAACCCTTGACCCTAACCCTTCACCTTAACCCCTAAGCCTTACCCTAACCCTTAACCCTAATCCTAATCCTAACCATTAAACCTAACCCTAGCTCTTAAAGCTAACCCTAAACCTTACCCTCACGACTAGACCTAACCCTGACACTAACCTAACACCTAACCCTAACCAGAACCCCTAAAGCTAAGCCTGAACCCTATCCCTAACCTTAGCAGTAAACTTTAACCCTAAACCTAAGCCCAACCCGTAACCCTAATCCTATCCTTTTACCCTAAAACTAACCCCTAAACCTAACCCCTATACCTCACCCTAACTCTAACCCCAATCCTAATTCTAACCATACCCCTTCATAAAACACTAACTCCTAACCGCTAACCCTAACACTAACCAAAAACCCTAATCTCTAATCCCTAACCCTAACGCTTAACCTTTACCCTAACTGTTAACCCTCACTCTAAATCTCAACACTGACCCTAACCTTAACCTTTAACTCTAAGCCTAACCCTTAATCCTACAGTAAGGAAGACCCTTAATGCTAATGGGATCCCTTATCCCTAACCCTAACACTACAGCTAAAAATAACCCTAACCTTTGATCCTGAAACCTAACTCCTAACACTTACTTTAACCCCAAACCCTAACCCTATTCCTAAGCATTAAACCTAACCCTAACTCTTAACCCTAACGCTAGCCCTTACCCTAACGCCTAGATCTAACCCTAAGTCTAACCTACCGCCTAATCCTAACCTTAAGCCCTAAGGCTAACTCTAACCCTGAACCCTAAACCTACCCGTAACCCTTAACACTAACCCTATCCGTGAACCTTAACCCTGACCCTAACTATTACCCGCACCCAAGCATTTAACCCTGACCCTAACCCTAATCCTTAATGCTAACCCTAACACTAAACCCTAACCCTAAGCCCAACACTTATCCCTAATCCTATCCCTTAACCCTAACCCTAACCCTAATGCTACCCCCTAAACGTAACCCTAACCGTGACCAGTAAACCTAACCCTAACCTCTAACACAAAGCGTAGCTCATAACTCTAACCCTAAATCTAACCCTAACCCTAACCCTAACCCTAAACCCTAACTCTTAACCTTAACCCTAAGCGTTAACTCTCACACTAAACTTTAATCCTAACCCTAATCCTAATCTTCAACCCTAAACCTAACACTTAACCCTAACCCTGTACCAAACCCTAACCCCTCATCTTAACCCTAACGGTAAACCTCAACCCTATACTAAAGTGTAACCATTAAACCTAAGAGTAACCTTTAACCCTAACCCTAATCCCTAACCCTAAGCCCTCACCCTAACACTAAACTTCATCCTTAACCCTAACCAGAATCCTAACCCTAAATCTAATTCTCAGACTTCTTGCTTTCTTAGAGTTTAGAAAGCCTGCAATCCTCCCATGCCATGCGTGAAAGGAGGCTCTACCTCTGCGTCTTGCATGAAACCCACGGGCCCATACCCAGAGTATGATAGAGTGGGTTCCCGGGTACAATCCCAGTCCCCTAAACTCCCCCCGCCCGCCCAATGCAGACAGGGACCGTGCGCTAAGCATAAACAATACCTTTAACAGATAACCCTAACCCTGAACATAACACCCAACCCTGTTCCTATTTCTCCCCTTAACACGTAAACCTCACCGTGCGCCTAACTTTAACCTCTTATCCTAACGTTAATGCATAACCCATTTCCTGAGAACAACCCCTATCCCATAATTCTAACCCTATCTCCTAGTCATCACTGTGACACCTAATCCCTAACCCTAATTCTAAACCGCTAACCCTAACCGTAACCCTACCTACAACCCTGACACTGACAGTAACCCTTACTTCTAACCCCAACGCTATGCCTAACAAAAACCCTAAACCTTCACCCTAACCCCTAAGCCTTACCCTACCCCTTAACCCTAATCCTAATCCTAACCATTAAACCTAACCCTAGCTCTTAAAGCTAACCCTAAACCTTACCCTCACGACTAGACCTAACGCTGACACTAACCTAACACCTAACCCTAACCAGAACCCCTAAAGCTAAC
>NW_027183020.1:165000-177500 GCF_041146395.1 Eulemur rufifrons
CGTTAATGCATAACCCATTTCCTGAGAACAACCCCTATCCCATAATTCTAACCCTATCTCCTAGTCATCACTGTGACACCTAATCTCTAACCCTAATTCTAAACCGCTAACCCTAACCGTAACCCTACCTACAACCCTAACACTGACAGTAACCCTTACTTCTAACCCCAACGCTATGCCTAACAAAAACCCTAACCCTTGACCCTATCCCTTCACCCTAACCCCTAAACCTTACCCTAACCCTTAACCCTAATCCTAATCCTAACCATTAAACCTAACCCTAGCTCTTAAAGCTAACCCTAAACCTTACCCTCACGACTAGACCTCATCCTGACACTAACCTAACACCTAACCCTAACCAGAACCCCTAAAGCTAACCCTGAACCCTATCCCTAACCCTAGCAGTAAACATTAACCCTAAACCTAAGCCCAACCCGTAACCCTAATCCTATCCTTTTACCCTAAAACTAACCCCTAAACCTAACCCCTATACCTCACCCTAACTCTAACCCCAATCATAATTCTAACCATACCCCTTCATAAAACACTAACTCCTAACCGCTAACCCTAACACTAACCAAAATCCCTAATCACTAATCCCTACCCTAACGCTTAACCTTTACCCTAACCGTTAACCCTCACCCTAAATCTTAACACTGACCCTAACCTGAACCTTTAACTCTAAGCCTAACCCTTAACCCTACAGTAAGGAAGACCCTTAATGCTAATGGGATCCCTTATCCCTAACCCTAACACTACAGCTAAAAATAACCCTAACCTTTGATCCTGAAACCTAACCCCTAACACTTACTTTAACCCCAAACCCTAACCCTAATCCTAAGCATTAAACCTAACCCTATCTCTTAACCCTAACGCTAGCCCTTACCCTAACGCCTAGATCTAACCCTAAATCGAACCTACCGCCTAATCCTAACTTTAAGCCCTAATGCTAACTCTAACCCTGAACCCTAAACCTACCTGTAACCCTTAACACTAACCCTATCCGTGAACCTTAACCCTGACCCTAACCATTACCTGCACCCAAGCATTTAACCCTGACCCTACCCCTAATCCTTAATGATAACCCTAACACTAAACGCTAATCCTAAGCCGAACACTTATCCCTAATCCTATCCCTTAACCCTAACCATAAGCCTAACCCTAATGCTACCCCCTAAACCTAACCCTAGCCATGACCAGTAAACCTAACCCTAACCTCTAACACAAACCATAGCACATAACTCTAACTCTAAAACTAACCCTAACCCTAACCCTAAACCCTAACTCTTAACCTTAACCCTAAGCGTTAACTCTCACGCTAACCTTTAATCCTAACCCTAATCCTAATCTTCAACCCTAAACCTAACACTTAACCCTAACCCTGTACCAAACCCTAACCCCTCATCTTAACCCTAACCGTAAACCTCAACCCTAAACCACAGTGTAACCGTTAAACCTAAGACTAACCTTTAACCCTAACCCTAATCCCTAACCCTAAGCCCTCACCCTAACACTAAACTTCATCCTTAACCCTAACCATAATCCTAACCCTAAATCTAATTCTCAGACTTCTTGCTTTCTTAGAGTTTAGAAAGCCTGCAATCCTCCCATGCCATGCATGAAAGGAGGCTCTACCACTGCGTCCTGCATGAAACCCACGGGCCCATACCCAGACTATGATAGAGTGGGTTCCCGGGTACAATCCCAGCCCCCTAAACTCCCCCCGCCCGCCCAATGCAGACAGGGCCCGTGCGCTAAGCATAAACAAAACCTTTAACAGATAACCCTAACCCTGAACATAACACCCAACCCTGTTCCTATTTCTCCCCTTAACACGTAAACCTCACCGTGCGCCTAACTTTAACCTCTTATCCTAACGTTAATGCATAACCCATTTCCTGAGAACAACCCCTATCCCATAATTCTAACCCTATTTCCTAGTCATCACTGTGACACCTAATCCCTAACCCTAATTCTAAACCGCTAACCGTAACCGTAACCCTACCTACAACCCTAACAATGACAGTAACCCTTACTTCTAACCCCAACGCTATGCCTAACAAAAACCCTAACCCTGCACCCTAACCCCTAAGCCTTACTCTAACCCTTAACCCTAATCCTAATCCTAACCATTAAACCTAACCCTAGCTCTTAAAGCTAACCCTAAACCTTACCCTCACGACTAGACCTAACCCTGACACTAACCTAACACCTATCCCTAACCAGAACCCCTAAAGCTAACCCTGAACCCTATCCCCAACTCTAGCAGTAAACTTTAACCCTAAACCTAAGCCCAACCCTTAACCCTAATCCTATCCTTTTACCCTAAAACTAACCCCTAAACCTAACCCCTATACCTCACCCTAACTCTAACCCCAATCCTAATTCTAACCATACCCATTCATAAAACACTAACTCCTAATCGTTAACACTAACACTAACCAAAAACCCTAATCACTAATCCCTAACCCTAACGCTTAACCTTTACCCTAACCGTTAACCCTCACCCTAAATCTTAACACTGACCCTAACCTTAACCTTTAACTCTAAGCCTAACCCTTAACCCTACAGTAAGGAAGACCCTTAATGCTAATGGGATCCCTTATCCCTAACCCTAACACTACAGCTAAAAATAACCCTAACCATTGATCCTGAAACCTAACCCCTAACACTTACTTTAACCCCAAACCCTAACCCTAATCCTAAGCATTAAACCTAACCCTATCTCTTAACCCTAACGCTAGCCCTTACCCTAACGCCTAGATCTAACCCTAAATCTAACCTATCGCCTAATCCTAACCTTAAGCTCTAATGCTAACTCTAACCCTGAACCCTAAACCTACCCGTAACGCTTAACACTAACCCTATCCGTGTACCTTAACCCTGACCCTAATCATTACCCGCAACCAAGCATTTAACCCTGACCCTACCCCTAATCCTTAATGATAACCCTAACACTAAACCCTAACCCTAACCCAACACTTATCCCTAATCCTATCCCTTAACCCTAACCATAAGCCTAACCCTAATGCTACCCCCTAAACCTAACCCTAGCCGTGACCAGTAAACCCAACCCTAACCTCTAACACAAAACATAGCACATAACTCTAACTCTAAAACTAACCCTAACCCTAACCCTAAACCCTAACTCTTAACCTTAACCCTAAGCGTTAACTCTCACGCTAACCTTTAATCCTAACCCTAATCCTAATCTTCAACCCTAAACCTAACACTTAACCCTAACCCTGTACCAAACCCTAACCCCTCATCTTAACCCTAACCGTAAACCTCAACCCTAAACCAAAGTGCAACCGTTAAACCTAAGACTAACCTTTAAACCTAACCCTAATCCCTAACCCTAAACCCTCACCCTAACACTAAACTTCATCTTTAACCCTAACCAGTATCCTAACCCTAAATCTAATTCTCAGACTTCTTGCTTTCTTAGAGTTTAGAAAGCCTGCAATCCTCCCATGCCATGCGTGAAAGGAGGCTCTACCACTGCGTCCTGCATGAAACCCACGGGCCCATACCCAGAGTATGATAGAGTGGGTTCCCGGGTACAATCCCAGCCCCCTAAACTCCCCCCGCCCGCCCAATGCAGACAGGGCCCGTGCGCTAAGCATAAACAATACTTTTAACAGATAACCCTAACCCTGAACATAACACCCAACCCTGTTCCTATTTCTCCCCTTAACACGTAAACCTCACCGTGCGCCTAACTTTAACCTCTTATCCTAACGTTAATGCATAACCCATTTCCTGAGAACAACCCCTATCCCATAATTCTAACCCTATCTCCTAGTCATCACTGTGACACCTAATCCCTAACCCTAATTCTAAACCGCTAACCCTAACCGTAACCCTACCTACAACCCTAAAACTGACAGTAACCCTTCCTTCTAACCCCAACGCTATGCCTAACAAAAACCCTAACCCTTGACCCTAACCCTTCACCCTAACCCCTAAGCCTTACCCTAACCCTTAACCCTAATCCTAATCCTAACCATTAAACCTAACCCTAGCTCTTAAATCTAACCCTAAACCTTACCCTCACGACTAGACCTAACCCTGACACTAACCTAACACCTGACCCTAACCAGACCCCTAAAGCTAACCCTGAACCCTATCCCTAACCCTAGCAGTAAACTTTAACCCTAAACCTAAGCCCAACCCGTAACCCTAATCCTATCCTTTTACCCTAAACCTAACCCCTATACCTCACCCTAACTCTAACCCCAATCCTAATTCTAACCATACCCCTTCATAAAACACTAACTCCTAACCGCTAACCCTAACACTAACCAAAAACCCTAATCACTAATCCCTAACCCTAACGCTTAACATTTACCCTAACCGTTAACCCTACCGCAAATCTTAACACTGACACTAACCTTAACCTTTAACTCTAAGCCTAACCCTTAACCCTACAGTAAGGAAGACCCTTAATGCTAATGGGATCCCTTATCCCTAACCCTAACACTACAGCTAAAAATAACCCTAACCTTTGATCCTTAAACCTAACCCCTAACACTTACTTTAACCCCAATCCCTAACCCTAATCCTAAGCATTAAACTTAACCCTATCTCTTAACCCTAACGCTAGTCCTTACCCTAACGCCTAGATCTAACCCTAAATCTAACCTACCGCCTAATCCTAACCTTAAGCCCTAATGCTAACTCTAACCCTGAACCCTAAACCTACCCGTCACCCTTAACACTAACCCTATCCGTCAACCTTAACCCTGACCCTATCCATTACCCGCACCAAAGCATTTAACCCTGACCCTACCCCTAATCCTTAATGATAACCCTAACACTAAACCCTAACCCTAAGCCCAACACTTATCCCTAATCCTATCCGTTAACCGTAACCCTAACGCTAACCCCTAAACGTAACCCTAACCGTGACCAGTAAACCTAACCCTAACCTCTAACACAAACCATAGCACTAAACTAACTGAAACTAACCCTATCCCTAACCTTAACCCTAAACCCTAACTCTTAACCTTAACCCTAAGCGTTAACTCTCACGCTAACCTTTAATCCTAACCGTAATCCTAATCTTCAACACTAAACCTAACACTTAACCCTAACCCTGTACCATAACCTAACCCCTCATCTTAAACCTAATCGTAAACCTCAACCCTAAACCAAAGTGTAACCGTTAAACCTAAGAGTAACCTTTAACCCTAACCCTAATACCTAAGCCTAAGACCTCACCCTAACACTAAACTTCATCCTTAACCCTAACCATAATCCTAACCCTAAATCTAATTCTCAGACTTCTTGCTTTCTTAGAGTTTAGAAAGCCTGCTATCCTCCCATGCCTTGGGTGAAAGGAGGCTCTACCACTGTGTCCTGCATGAAACCCACGGGCCCATACCCAGAGTATGATAGAGTGGGTTCCCGGGTACAATCCCAGCCCCCTAAACTCCCCCCGCCCGCCTAATGCAGACAGGGCCCGTGCGCTAAGCATAAACAATACCTTTAACAGATAACCCTAACCCTGAACGTAACACCCAACCCTGTTCCTATTTCTCCCCTTAACACGTAAAGCTCCCCGTGCGCCTAACTTTAACCTCTTATCCTAACGTTAATGCATAACCCATTTCCTGAGAACAACCACTATCCCATAATTCTAACCCTATCTCCTAGTCATCACTGTGACACCTAATCCCTAACCCTAATTCTAAACCGCTAACCCTAACCGTAACCCTACCTACAACCCTAACACTGACAGTAACCCTTACTTCTAACCCCAACGCTATGCCTAAAAAAACCCTAACCCTTGACCCTAACCCTTCACCCTAACCCCTAAGCCTTACCCTAACCCTTAACCCTAATCCTAATCCTAACCATTAAACCTAACCCTAGCTCTTAAAGCTAACCCTAAAACTTACCCTCACGACTAGACCTAACCCTGACACTAACCTAACACCTAACCCTAACCACAACCCCTAAAGCTAAGCCTGAACCCTATCCCTAACCCTAGCAGTAAACTTTAACCCTAAACCTAAGCCCAACCGGTAACCCTAATCCTATCCTTTTACCCTAAAACTAACCCCTAAACCTAACCCCTATACCTCACCCTAACTCTAACCCCAATCCTAATTCTAACCATACCGCTTCATAAAACACTAACGCCTAACCGCTAACCCTAACCCTAAACCTAACGCTTAACCTTTACCCTAACCGTTAACCCTCACCCTAAATCTTAACACTGACCCTAACCTGAACCTTTAACTCTAAGCCTAACCCTTAACCCTACAGTAAGGACGACCTTAATGCTAATGGGATCCCTTATCCCTAACCCTAACACTACAGCTAAAAATAACCCTAACCTTGGATCCTGAAACCTAACCCCTAACACTTACTTTAACCCCAAACCCTAACCCTAATCCTAAGCATTAAACCTAACCCTATCTCTTAACCCTAACGCTAGCCCTTACCCTAACGCCTAGATCTAACCCTAAATCTAACCTACCGCCTAAAACTAACCTTAAGCCCTAATGCTAACTCTAACCTTGAACCCTAAACCTACCCGTAACCCTTAACACTAACCCTATCCGTGAACCTTAACCCTGATCCTAACCATTACCCGCAACCAAGCATTTAACCCTGACCCTACCCCTAATCCTTAATGATAACCCTAACACTAAACCCTAACCCTAAGCCCAACACTTATCCCTAATCCTATCCCTTAACCCTAACCATAAGCCTAACCCTAATGCTACCCCCTAAACCTAACCCTAGCCGTGACCAGTAAACCTACCCTAACCTCTAAAACAAACCATAGCACTTAACTCTAACTGTAAAACTAACCCTAACCCTAACCCTAAACCCTAACTCTTAACCTTAACCCTAAGCGTTAACTCTCACGCTAACCTTTAATCCTAACCCTAATCCTAATCTTCAACCCTAAACCTAACACATAACCCTAACCCTGTACCAAACCCTAACCCCTCATCTTAACCCTAACCGTAAACCTCAACCCTAAACCAAAGTGTAACCGTTAAACCTAAGGGTAAGCTTTAACCCTAACCCTAATCCCTAACCCTAAGCCCTCACCCTAACACTAAACTTCATCCTTAACCCTAACCATAATCCTAACCCTAAATCTAATTCTCAGACTTCTTGCTTTCTTAGAGTTTAGAAAGCCTGCAATCCTCCCATGCCATGCGTGAAAGGAGGCTCTACCACTGCGTCCTGCATGAAACCCACGGGCCCATACCCAGAGTATGATAGAGTGGGTTCCCGGGTACAATCACAGCCCCCTAAACTCCCCCCGCCCGCCCAATGCAGACAGGGCCCGTGCGCTAAGCATAAACAATACCTTTAACAGATAACCCTAACCCTGAACATAACACCCAACCCTGTTCCTATTTCTCCCCTTAACACGTAAACCTCACCGTGCGCCTAACTTTAACCTCTTATCCTAACGTTAATGCATAACCCATTTCCTGAGAACAACCCCTATCCCATAATTCTAACCCTATCTCCTAGTGATCACTGTGACACCTAATCCCTAACCCTAATTCTAAACCGCTAACCCTAACCGTAACCCTACCTACAACCCTAACACTGACAGTAACCCTTACTTCTAACCCCAACGCTATGCCTAACAAAAACCCTAACCCTGCACCCTAACCCCTAAGCTTTACCCTAACCCTTAACCCTAATCCTAATCCTAACCATTAAACCTAACCCTAGCTCTTAAAGATAACCCTGAACCTTGCCCTCACGACTAGACCTAACCCTGACACTAACCTAACACCTAACCCTAAGCAGAACCCCTAAAGCTAAGCCTGAACCCTATCCCTAACCCTAGCAGTAAACTTTAACCCTAAAGCTAAGCCCAACCCGTAACCCTAATCCTATCCTTTTACCCTAAAACTAACCCCTAAACCTAACCCCTATACCTCACCCTAACTCTAACCCCAATCCTAATTCTAACCATATCCCTTCACAAAACACTAACTCCTAACCGCTAACCCTAACACTAACCAAAAACCCTAATCACTAATCCCTAACCCTAACGCTTAACCTTTACCCTAACCGTTAACCCTCACCCTAAATCTTAACACTGACCCTAACCTGAACCTTTAACTCTAAGCCTAACCCTTAACCCTACAGTAAGGAAGACCCTTAATGCTAATGGGATCCCTTATCCCTAACCCTAACACTACAGCTAAAAATAACCCTAACCTTTGATCCTGAAACCTAACCCCTAACACTTACTTTAACCCCAAACCCTAACCGTAATCCTAAGCATTAAAAATAACCCTATCTCTGAACCCTAACGCTAGCCCTTACCCTAACGCCTAGATTTAACCCTAAATCTAACCTACCGCCTAATCCTAACCTTAAGCCCTAATGCTAACTCTAACCCTGAACCCTAAACCTACCCGTAACCCTTAACACTAACCCTATCCGTGAACCTTAACCCTGACCCTAACCATTACACGCACCCAAGCATTTAAACCTGACCCCTCCCCTAATCCTTAATGATAACCCTAACACTAAACCCTAACCCTAAGCCCAAAACTTATCCCTAATCCTATCCCTTAACCCTAACCCTAATGCTAACCCCTAAACGTAACCCTAACCGTGACCAGTAAACCTAACCCTAACCTCTAACACAAACCATAGCACTAAACTAACTGAAACTAACATTATCCCTAACCCTAACCCTAATCCCTAACTCTTAACCTTAACCCTAAGCGTTAACTCTCACGCTAACCTTTAATCCTAACCCTAATCCTAATCTTCAACACTAAACCTAACAATTAACCCTAACCCTGTACCATAACCTAACCGCTCATCTTAACCCTAATCGTAAACCTCAACCCTAAAACAAAGTGTAACCGTTAAACCTAAGAGTAACCTTTAACCCTAACCCTAATACCTAACCCTAAGCCCTCACCCTAACACTAAACTTCATCCTTAACCCTAACCATAATCCAACCCTAAATCTCATTCTCACACTTCTTGCTTTCTTAGAGTTTAGAAAGCCTGCCATCCTCCCATGCCATGGGTGAAAGGAGGCTCTACCACTGTGTCCTGCATGAAACCCACGGGCCCATACCGAGAGTATGATAGAGTGGGTTCCCGGGTACAATCCCAGCCCCCTAAACTCCCCCCGCCCGCCTAATGCAGACAGGGCCCGTGCGCTAAGCATAAACAATACCTTTAACAGATAACCCTAACCCTGAACATAACACCCAACCCTGTTCCTATTTCTCCCCTTAACACGTAAACCTCCCCGTGCGCCTAACTTTAACCTCTTATCCTAACGTTAATGCATAACCCATTTCCTGAGAACAACCGCTATCCCATAATTCTAACCCTATCTCCTAGTCATCACTGTGACACCTAATCCCTAACCCTAATTCTAAACCGCTAACCCTAACCGTAACCCTACCTACAACCCTAACACTGACAGTAACCCTTACTTCTAACCCCAACGCTATGCCTAACAAAAACCCTAACCCTTGACCCTAACCCTTCACACTAACCCCTAAGCCTTACCCTAACCCTTAACCCTAATCCTACTCCTAACCATTAAACCTAACCCTAGCTCTTAAAGCTAACCCTAAACCTTACCCTCACGACTAGACCTAACCCTGACACTAACCTAACACCTAACCCTAACCAGAACCCCTAAAGCTAAGCCTGAACCCTATCCCTAACCCTAGCAGTAAACTTTAACCCTAAACCTAAGCCCAACCCGTAACCCTAATCCTATCCTTTTACCCTAAAACTAACCCCTAAACCTAACCCCTATACCTCACCCTAACTCTAACCCCAATCCTAATTCTAACCATACCCCTTCATAAAACACTTACTCCTAACCGCTAACCCTAACACTAACCAAAAACCCTAATCACTAATCCCTAACCCTAACACTTAACCTTTACCCTAACCGTTAACCCTCACCCTAAATCTTAACACTGACCCTAACCTTAACCTTTAACTCTAAGCCTAACCCTTAACCCTACAGTAAGGAAGACCCTTAATGCTAATGGGATCCCTTATCCCTAACCCTAACACTACAGCTAAAAATAACCCTAACCTTGGATCCTTAAACCTAACCCCTAACACTTACTTTAACCCCAAACCCTAACCCTAATCCTAAGCATTAAACCTAACCCTATCTCTTAACCCTAACGCTAGCCCTTACCCTAATGCCTAGATCTAACCCTAAATCGAACCTACCGCCTAATCCTAACCTTAAGCCCTAATTCTAACACTAACCCTGAACCCTAAACCTACCCGTAACACTTAACACTAACCCTATCCGTGAACCTTAACCCTGACCCTAATCATTACCCGCACCCAAGCATTTAACCCTGACCCTACCCCTAATCCTTAATGATAACCCTAACACTAAACCCTCACCCTACTCCCAACACTTAACCCTAATCCTGTCCCTTAACCCTAACCCTAATGCTAACCCCTAAACGTAACCCTCACCGTCACCAGTAAACCTAACCCTAACCTCTAACACAAACCATAGCACATAACTCTAACCCTAAAACTAACCCTAACCCTAACCCTAACCCCTAACTCTTAAGCTTAACCCTAAGCGTTAACTCTCACGCTAACCTTTAATCCTAACCCTAATCCTAATCTTCAACACTAAACCTAACAATTAACCCTAACCCTGTACCATAACCTAACCGCTCATCTTAACCCTAATCGTAAACCTCAACCCTAAACCAAAGTGTAACCGTTAAACCTAAGAGTAACCTTTAACCCTAACCCTAATCGCTAACCCTAAGCCCTCACCCTAACACTAAACTTCATCCTTACCCCTAACCATAATCCAACCCTAAATCTCATTCTCACACTTCTTGCTTTCTTAGAGTTTAGAAAGCCTGCCATCTTCCCATGCCATGGGTGAAAGGAGGCTCTACCACTGTGTCCTGCATGAAACCCACGGGCCCATACCGAGACTATGATAGAGTGGGTTCCCGGGTACAATCCCAGCCCCCTAAACTCCCCCCGCCCGCCTAATGCAGACAGGGCCCGTGCGCTAAGCATAAACAATACCTTTAACAGATAACCCTAACCCTGAACATAACACCCAACCCTGTTCCTATTTCTCCCCTTAACACGTAAACCTCCCCGTGCGCCTAACTTTAACCTCTTATCCTAACGTTAATGCATAACCCATTTCCTGAGAACAACCGCTATCCCATAATTCTAACCCTATCTCCTAGTCATCACTGTGACACCTAATCCCTAACCCTAATTCTAAACCGCTAACCCTAACCGTAACTCTACCTACAACCCTAACACTGACAGTAACCCCTACTTCTAACCCCAACGCTATGCCTAACAAAAACCCAACCCTTGACCCTAACCCTTCACCCTAACCCCTAAGCCTTACCCTAACCCTTAACCCTAATCCTAATCCTAACCATTAAACCTAACCCTAGCTCTTAAACCTAACCCTAAACCTTACCCTCACGACTAGACCTAACCCTGACACTAACCTAACACCTAACCCTAACCAGAACCCCTAAAGCTAACCCTGAACCCTATCCCTAACCCTAGCAGTAAACTTTAACCCTAAACCTAAGCCCAACCCGTAACCCTAATCCTATCCTTTTACCCTAAAACTAACCCCTAAACCTAACCCCTATACCTCACCCTAACTCTAACCCCAATCCTAATTCTAACCATACCCCTTCATAAAACACTTACTCCTAACCGCTAACCCTAACACTAACCAAAAACCCTAATCACTAATCCCTAACCCTAACACTTAACCTTTACCCTAACCGTTAACCCTCACCCTAAATCTTAACACTGACCCTAACCTTAACCTTTAACTCTAAGCCTAACCCTTAACCCTACAGTAAGGAAGACCCTTAATGCTAATGGGATCCCTTATCCCTAACCCTAACACTACATCTAAAAATAACCCTAACCTTGGATCCTTAAACCTAACCCCTAACACTTACTTTAACCCCAAACCCTAACCCTAATCCTAAGCATTAAACCTAACCCTATCTCTTAACCCTAACGCTAGCCCTTACCCTAATGCCTAGATCTAACCCTAAATCGAACCTACCGCCTAATCCTAACAATAAGCCCTAATGCTAACTCTAACCCTGAACCCTAAACCTACCCGTAACACTTAACACTAACCCTATCCGTGAACCTTAACCCTGACCCTAACCATTACCCGCACCCAAGCATTTAACCCTGACCCTACCCCTAATCCTTAATGATAAGCCTAACACTAAACCCTCACCCTACTCCCAACACTTAACCCTAATCCTGTCCCTTAACCCTAACCCTAATGCTAACCCCAAAACTTAACCCTCACCGTGACCAGTAAACCTAACCCTAACCTCTAACACAAACCATAGCACATAACTCTAACCCTAAAACGAACCCTAAACCTAACCCTAACCCCTAACTCTTAAGCTTAACCCTAAGCGTTAACTCTCACGCTAACCTTTAATCCTAACCCTAATCCTAATCCT
>NW_027183021.1:0-17500 GCF_041146395.1 Eulemur rufifrons
GGTTAGGTCTAGTCATGAGGGTAAGGTTTAGGGTTAGCTTTAAGAGCTAGGGTTAGGTTTAATGGTTAGGATTAGGATTAGGGTTAAGGGTTAGGGTAAGGCTTAGGGGTTAGGGTGAAGGGTTAGGGTCAAGCGTTAGGGTTTTTGTTAGGCATAGCGTTGGGGTTAGAAGTAAGGGTTACTGTCAGTGTTAGGGTTGTAGGTAGGGTTACGGTTAGGGTTAGCGGTTTAGAATTAGGGTTAGGGATTAGGTGTCACAGTGATGACTAGGAGATAGGGTTAGAATTATGGGATAGCGGTTGTTCTCAGGAAATGTGTTATGCATTAACGTTAGGATAAGAGGTTAAAGTTAGGCGCACGGGGAGGTTTACGTGTTAAGGGGAGAAATAGGAACAGGGTTGGGTTTTATGTTCAGGGTTAGGGTTATCTGTTAAAGGTATTGTTTATGCTTAGCGCACGGGCCCTGTCTGCATTAGGCGGGCGGGGGGAGTTTAGGGGGCTGGGATTGTACCCCGGAACCCACTCTATCATACTCTGGGTATGGGCCCATGGGTTTCATGCAGGACACAGTGGTAGAGCCTCCTTTCACCCATGGCATGGGAGGATGGCAGGCTTTCTAAACTCTAAGAAAGCAAGAAGTGTGAGAATGAGATTTAGGGTTGGATTATGGTTAGGGTTAAGGATGAAGTTTAGTGTTAGGGTGAGGGCTTAGGCTTAGGGATTAGGGTTAGGGTTAAAGGTTACTCTTAGGTTTAACGGTTACACTTTGGTTTAGGGTTGAGGTTTACGATTAGGGTTAAGATGAGGGGTTAGGTTATGGTACAGGGTTAGGGTTAAGTGTTAGGTTTAGGGTTGAAGATTAGGATTAGGTTTAGGATTAAAGGTTAGCGTGAGAGTTAACGCTTAGGGTTAAGGTTAATAGTTAGGGTTTAGGGTTAGGGTTAGGGATAGGGTTAGTTTTAGTTAGTTTAGTGCTATGGTTTGTGTTAGAGGTTAGGGTTAGGTTACCTGGTCACGGTTAGGGTTACGTTTAGGGGTTCTCATTAGGGTTAGGGTTAAGGGATAGGATTAGGGATAAGTGTTGGGCTTAGGCTTAGGGTTTAGTGTTAGGGTTATCATTAAGGATTAGGGGAAGGGTCAGGGTTAAATGCTTGGGTGCGGGTAATGGTTAGGGTCAGGGTTAAGGTTCACGGATAGGGTTAGTGTTAAGGGTTACGGGTAGGTTTAGGGTTCAGGGTTAGAGTTAGCATTAGGGCTTAAGGTTAGGATTAGGCGGTAGGTTCGATTTAGGGTTAGATCTAGGCGTTAGGGTAAGGGCTAGCGTTAGGGTTAAGAGATAGGGTTAGGTTTAATGCTTAGTATTAGGGTTAGGGTTTGGGGTTAAAGTAAGTGTTAGGGGTTAGGTTTAAGGATCCAAGGTTAGGGTTATTTTTAGCTGTAGTGTTAGGGTTAGGGATAAGGGATCCCATTAGCATTAAGGGTCTTCCTTACTGCAGGGTTAAGGGTTAGGCTTAGAGTTAAAGGTTAAGGTTAGGGTCAGTGTTAAGATTTGGGGTGAGGGTTAACGGTTATGGTAAAGGTTAAGCGTTAGGGTTAGGGATTAGTGATTAGGGTTTTTGGTTAGTGTTAGGGTTAGCGGTTAGGAGTTAGTGTTTTATGAAGGGGTATGGTTAGAATTAGGATTGGGGTTAGAGTTAGGTTGAGGTATAGGGGTTAAGTTTAGGGTAAAAGGATAGGATTAGGGTTACGGGTTGGGCTTAGGTTTAGGGTTAAAGTTTACTGCTAGGGAAAGGTATAGGGTTCAGGGTTAGCTTTAGGGGTTCTGGATAGGGTTAGGTGTTAGGTTAGTGTCAGGATTAGGTCTAGTCGTGAGGGTAAGGTTTAGGGTTAGCTTTAAGAGCTAGGGTTAGGTTTAATGGTTAGGATTAGGATTAGGGTTAAGGGTTAGGGTAAGGCTTAGGGGTTAGGGTGAAGGGTTAGGGTCAAGGGTTAGGGTTTTTGTTAGGCATAGCGTTGGGGTTAGAAGTAAGGGTTACTGTCAGTGTTAGGGTTGTAGGTAGGGTTACGGTTAGGGTTAGCGGTTTAGAATTAGGGTTAGGGATTAGGTGTCACAGTGATGACTAGGAGATAGGGTTATTATTATGGGATAGGGGTTTTTCTCAGGAAATGAGTTATGCATTAACGTTAGGATAAGAGGTTAAAGTTAGGCGCACGGTGAGGTTTACGTGTTAAGGGGAGAAAGAGGAACAGGGTTGGGTGTTATGTTCAGGGTTAGGGTTATCTGTCAAAGGTATTGTTTATGCTTAGCGCACGGGTCCTGTCTGCATTAGGCGGGCGGGGGGAGTTTAGGGGGCTGGGATTGTACCCGGGAACCCACTCTATCGTACTCTGGGTATGGGCCCGTGGGTTTCATGCAGGACACAGTGGTAGAGCCTCCTTTCACGCATGGCATGGGAGGATGGCAGGCTTTCCAAACTCTAAGAAAGCAAGAAGTCTGAGAATGAGATTTAGGGTTAGGATTATGGTTAGGGTTAAGGATGAAATTTAGTGTTAGGGTGAGGGCTTAGGGTTAGGGATTAGGGTTAGGGTTAAAGGCTACTCTTAGGTTTAACGGCTACACTTTGGTTTAGGGTTGAGGTTAACGGTTAGGGTTAAGATGACGGGTTAGGGTTTGGTACAGTGTTAGGGTTAAGTGTTAGGTTTAGGGTTGAAGATTAGGATTAGGTTTAGGATTAAAGGTTAGCGTGAGAGTTAACGCTTAGGGTTAAGGTTAAGTGTTAGGGTTTAGGGTTAGGGTTGGGGTTAGGTTTAATTTAAGGGTTAGAGTTATGTGCTATGGTTTGTGTTAGAGGTTAAGGTTAGGTTTACTGGTCACGGTTAGGGTTACGTTTAGGGGTTTGCGTTAGGGTTAGGGTTAAGGGATAGGATTAGGGTTAAGTGTTGGGCTTAGGGTTAGGGTTTAGTGTTAGTGTTATCATTAAGGATTAGGGGTAGGGTCAGGGTTAAATGCTTGGGTGTGGGTAATGGTTAGGGTCAGGGTTAAGGTTCACGGATAGGGTTAGTGTTAAGGGTTACGGGTAGGTTTAGGGTTCAGGGTTAGAGTTAGCATTAGGGCTTAAGGTTAGGATTAGGCGTTAGGTTCGATTTAGGGTTAGATCTAGGCGTTAGGGTAAGGGCTAGCGTTACGGTTCAGAGATAGGGTTAGGTTTAATGCTTAGGATTAGGGTTAGGGTTTGGGGTTCAAGTAAGTGTTAGGGGTTAGGTTTAAGGATCCAAGGTTAGGGTTATTTTTAGCTGTAGTGTTAGGGTTAGAGATAAGGGATCCCATTAGCATTAAGGGTCTTCCTTACTGTAGGCTTAAGGGTTAGGCATAGAGTTAAAGGTTAAGGTTAGGGTGAGTGTTAAGATTTAGGGTGAGGGTTAACGGTTAGGGTAAAGGTTAAGTGTTAGGGTTAGGGATTAGTGATTAGGGTTTTTGGTTAGTGTTAGGGTTAGCGGTTAGTGTTTTATGAAGGGGTATGGTTAGAATTAGGATTGGGGTTAGAGTTAGGGTGAGGTATAGGGGTTAGGTTTAGGGGTTAGTTTTAGGGTAAAAGGATAGGATTAGGGTTACGGGTTGGGCTTAGGTTTAGGGTTAAAGTTTACTGCTAGGGTTAGGGATAGGGTTCAGGCTTAGCTTTAGCGGTTCTGGTTAGGGTTAGGTGTTAGGTTAGTGTCAGGGTTAGGTCTAGTCATGAGGGTAAGGTTTAGGGTTAGCTTTAAGAGCTAGGGTTAGGTTTAATGGTTAGGATTAGGATTAGGGTTAAGGGTTAGGGTAAGGCTTAGGGGTTAGGGTGAAGGGTTAGGGTCAAGCGTTAGGGTTTTTGTTAGGCATAGCGTTGGGGTTAGAAGTAAGGGTTACTGTCAGTGTTAGGGTTGTAGGTAGGGTTACGGTTAGGGTTAGCGGTTTAGAATTAGGGTTAGGGATTAGGTGTCACAGTGATGACTAGGAGATAGGGTTAGAATTATGGGATAGCGGTTGTTCTCAGGAAATGTGTTATGCATTAACGTTAGGATAAGAGGTTAAAGTTAGGCGCACGGGGAGGTTTACGTGTTAAGGGGAGAAATAGGAACAGGGTTGGGTTTTATGTTCAGGGTTAGGGTTATCTGTTAAAGGTATTGTTTATGCTTAGCGCACGGGCCCTGTCTGCATTAGGCGGGCGGGGGGAGTTTAGGGGGCTGGGATTGTACCCCGGAACCCACTCTATCATACTCTGGGTATGGGCCCATGGGTTTCATGCAGGACACAGTGGTAGAGCCTCCTTTCACCCATGGCATGGGAGGATGGCAGGCTTTCTAAACTCTAAGAAAGCAAGAAGTGTGAGAATGAGATTTAGGGTTGGATTATGGTTAGGGTTAAGGATGAAGTTTAGTGTTAGGGTGAGGGCTTAGGCTTAGGGATTAGGGTTAGGGTTAAAGGTTACTCTTAGGTTTAACGGTTACACTTTGGTTTAGGGTTGAGGTTTACGATTAGGGTTAAGATGAGGGGTTAGGTTATGGTACAGGGTTAGGGTTAAGTGTTAGGTTTAGGGTTGAAGATTAGGATTAGGTTTAGGATTAAAGGTTAGCGTGAGAGTTAACGCTTAGGGTTAAGGTTAATAGTTAGGGTTTAGGGTTAGGGTTAGGGATAGGGTTAGTTTTAGTTAGTTTAGTGCTATGGTTTGTGTTAGAGGTTAGGGTTAGGTTACCTGGTCACGGTTAGGGTTACGTTTAGGGGTTCTCATTAGGGTTAGGGTTAAGGGATAGGATTAGGGATAAGTGTTGGGCTTAGGCTTAGGGTTTAGTGTTAGGGTTATCATTAAGGATTAGGGGAAGGGTCAGGGTTAAATGCTTGGGTGCGGGTAATGGTTAGGGTCAGGGTTAAGGTTCACGGATAGGGTTAGTGTTAAGGGTTACGGGTAGGTTTAGGGTTCAGGGTTAGAGTTAGCATTAGGGCTTAAGGTTAGGATTAGGCGGTAGGTTCGATTTAGGGTTAGATCTAGGCGTTAGGGTAAGGGCTAGCGTTAGGGTTAAGAGATAGGGTTAGGTTTAATGCTTAGTATTAGGGTTAGGGTTTGGGGTTAAAGTAAGTGTTAGGGGTTAGGTTTAAGGATCCAAGGTTAGGGTTATTTTTAGCTGTAGTGTTAGGGTTAGGGATAAGGGATCCCATTAGCATTAAGGGTCTTCCTTACTGCAGGGTTAAGGGTTAGGCTTAGAGTTAAAGGTTAAGGTTAGGGTCAGTGTTAAGATTTGGGGTGAGGGTTAACGGTTATGGTAAAGGTTAAGCGTTAGGGTTAGGGATTAGTGATTAGGGTTTTTGGTTAGTGTTAGGGTTAGCGGTTAGGAGTTAGTGTTTTATGAAGGGGTATGGTTAGAATTTGGATTGGGGTTAGAGTTAGGTTGAGGTATAGGGGTTAAGTTTAGGGTAAAAGGATAGGATTAGGGTTACGGGTTGGGCTTAGGTTTAGGGTTAAAGTTTACTGCTAGGGAAAGGTATAGGGTTCAGGGTTAGCTTTAGGGGTTCTGGATAGGGTTAGGTGTTAGGTTAGTGTCAGGATTAGGTCTAGTCGTGAGGGTAAGGTTTAGGGTTAGCTTTAAGAGCTAGGGTTAGGTTTAATGGTTAGGATTAGGATTAGGGTTAAGGGTTAGGGTAAGGCTTAGGGGTTAGGGTGAAGGGTTAGGGTCAAGGGTTAGGGTTTTTGTTAGGCATAGCGTTGGGGTTAGAAGTAAGGGTTACTGTCAGTGTTAGGGTTGTAGGTAGGGTTACGGTTAGGGTTAGCGGTTTAGAATTAGGGTTAGGGATTAGGTGTCACAGTGATGACTAGGATATAGGGTTAGAATTGTGGGATAGGGGTTGTTCTCAGGAAATGGGTTATGCATTAACGTTAGGATAAGAGGTTAAAGTTAGGCGCACGGTGAAGTTTACGTGTTAAGGGGAGAAATAGGAACAGGGTTGGGTTGTTATGTTCAGGGTTAGGGTTATCTGTTAAAGGTATTGTTTATGCTTAGCGCACAGGCCCTGTCTGCATTAGGCGGGCGGGGGGAGTTTAGGGGGCTGGGATTGTACCCGGGAACCCACTCTATCATACTCTGGGTATGGGCCCTTGGGTTTCATGCAGGACACAGTGGTAGAGCCTCCTTTCACGCATGGCATGGGAGGATTGCAGGCTTTCTAAACTCTAAGAAAGCAAGAAGTCTGAGAATTAGATTTAGGGTTAGGATTATGGTTAGGGTTAAGGATGAAGTTTAGTGTAAGGGTGAGGGCTTAGGGTTAGGGATTAGGGTTAGGGTTAAAGGTTACTCTTAGGTTTAACGGTTACACTTTGGTTTAGGTTTGAGGTTTACAGTTAGGGTTAAGATGAGGGGTTAGGGTTTGGTACAGGGTTAGGGTTAAGTGTTAGGTTTAGGGTTGAAGATTAGGATTAGGGTTAGGATTAAAGGTTAGCGTGAGAGTTAACGCTTAGGGTTAAGGTTAAGATTTAGGGTTTAGGGTTAGGGTTAGGGTTAGTTTTAGGGTTAGAGTTATGTGCTATGGTTTGTATAAGAGGTTAGGGTTAGGTTTACTGGTCACGGTTAGGGTTACGTTTAGGGGGTAGCATTAGGGTTAGGTTAGGGTTAAGGGATAGGATTAGGGATAAGTGTTGGGCTTAGGGTTAGGGTTTAGTGTTAGGGTTATCATTAAGGATTAGGGGAAGGGTCAGGGTTAAATGCTTGGGTGCGGGTAATGGTTAGGGTCAGGGTTAAGGTTCACGGAGAGGGTTAGTGTTAAGGGTTACGGGTAGGTTTAGGGTTCAGGGTTAGAGTTAGCATTAGGGCTTAAGGTTAGGATTAGGCGGTAGGTTAGATTTAGGGTTAGATCTAGGCGTTCGGGTAAGGGCTAGCGTTAGGGTTAAGAGATAGGGTTAGGTTTAATGCTTAGGATTAGGGTTAGGGTTTGGGGTTAAAGTAAGTGTTAGGGGTTGGGTTTAAGGATCCAAGGTTAGGGTTATTTTTAGCTGTAGTGTTAGGGTTAGGGATAAGGGATCCCATTAGCATTAAGGGTCTTCCTTACTGTAGGGTTAAGGGTTAGGCTTAGAGTTAAAGGTTAAGGTTAGCGTCTGTGTTAAGATTTAGGGTGAGGATTAATGGTTAGGGTAAAGGTTAAGCGTTAGGTTTAGGGATTAGTGATTAGGGTTTTTGGTTAGTGTTAGGGTTAGCGGTTAGGAGTTATTGTTTTATGAAGGGGTATGGTTAGAATTAGGATTGGGGTTAGAGTTAGGGTGAGGTATAGGGGTTAGGTTTAGGGGTTAGTTTTAGGGTAAAAGGATAGGATTAGGGTTACGGGTTGGGCTTAGGTTTAGGGTTAAAATTTACTGCTAGGGTTAGGGATAGGGTTCAGGGTTAGCTTTAGGGGTTCTGGTTAGGGTTAGGTGTTAGGTTAGTGTCAGGGTTAGGTCTAGTCGTGAGGGTAAGGTTTAGGGTTAGCTTTAAGAGCTAGGGTTACGTTTAATGGTTAGGATTAGGATTAGGGTTAAGGGTTAGGGTAAGGCTTAGGGGTTAGGGTGAAGGGTTAGGGTTTTTATTAGGCAGAGCGTTGGGGTTAGAAGTAAGGGTTACTGTCAGTGTTAGGGTTGTAGGTATTGTTACGGTTAGGGTTAGCGGTTTGGAATTAGGGTTAGGGATTAGGTGTCACAGTGATGACTAGGAGATAGGGTTAGAATTATGGGATAGGGGTTGTTCTCAGGAAATGCGTTATGCATTAACGTTAGGATAAGAGGTTAAAGTTAGGCACACGGTGAGGTTTACGTGTTAAGGGGAGAAATAGGAACAGGGTTGGGTGTTACGTTCAGGGTTAGGGTTATCTGTTAAAGGTATTGTTTAGGCTTAGCGCACGGGCCCTGTCTGAATTAGGCGGGCGGGGGGAGTTTAGGGGGCTGGGATTGTACCCGGGAACCCACTCTATCATACTCTGGGTATGGGCCCGTGGGTTTCATGCAGGACACAGTGGTAGAGCCTCCTTTCACGCATGGCATGGGAGGATTGCAGCCTTTCTAAAGTCTAAGAAAGCAAGAAGTCTGAGAATTAGATTTAGGGGTAGGATTATGGTTAGGGATAAGGATGAAGTTTAGTGTTAGGGTGAGGGTTTAGGGTTAGGGATTAGGGTTAGGGTTAAAGGCTACTCTTAGGTTTAACGGCTACACTTTGGTTTAGGGTTGAGGTTTACGGTTAGGGTTAAGATGAGGGGTTAGGGTTTGGTACAGGGTTAGGGTTAAGTGTTAGGTTTAGGGTTGAAGATTAGGATTAGGGTTAGGATTAAAGGTTAGCGTGAGAGTTAACGCTTACGGTTAAGGTTAAGGGTTAGGGTTTAGGGTTAGGATTGGGGTTAGGTTTAGTTTTAGGGTTAGAGTTATGTGCTATGGTTTGTGTTAGAGGTTAAGGTTAGGTTTACTGGTCACGGTTAGGGTTACGTTTAGGGGTTTGCGTTAGGGTTAGGGTTAAGGGATAGGATTAGGGTTAAGTGTTGGGCTTAGGGTTAGGGTTTAGTGTTAGTGTTATCATTAAGGATTAGGGGTAGGGTCAGGGTTAAATGCTTGGGTGCGGGTAATGGTTAGGGTCAGGGTTAAGGTTCACGGATAGGGTTAGTGTTAAGGGTTACGGGTAGGTTTAGGGTTCAGGGTTAGAGTTAGCATTAGGGCTTAAGGTTAGGATTAGGCGGTAGATTCGATTTAGGGTTAGATCTAGGCGTTAGGGTAAGGGCTAGCGTTAGGGATCAGAGATAGGGTTAGGTTTAATGCTTAGGATTAGGGTTAGGGTTTGGGGTTAAAGTAAGTGTTAGGGGTTAGGTTTAAGGATCAAAGGTTAGGGTTATTTTTAGCTGTAGTGTTAGGGTTAGGGATAAGGGATCCCATTAGCATTAAGGGTCTTTCTTACTGTAGGGTTAAGGGTTAGGCTTTGAGTTAAAAGTTAAGGTTAGGGTCAGTGTTAAGATTTAGGGTGAGGGTTTACGGTTAGGGTAAAGGTTAAGTGTTAGGGTTAGGGATTAGTGATTAGGGTTTTTGGTTAGTGTTTGGTTAGCGGTTAGTGTTTTATGAAGGGGTATGGTTAGAATTAGGATTGGGGTTAGAGTTAGGGTGAGGTATAGGGGTTAGGTTTAGGGGTTAGTTTTATGGTAAAAGGATAGGATTAGGGTTACGGGTTGGGCTTAGGTTTAGGGTTAAAGTTTACTGCTAGGGTAAGGTATAGGGTTCAGGGTTAGCTTTAGGGGTTCTGGATAGGGTTAGGTGTTAGGTTAGTGTCAGGATTAGGTCTAGTCGTGAGGGTAAGGTTTAGGGTTAGCTTTAAGAGCTAGGGTTACGTTTAATGGTTAGGATTAGGATTAGGGTTAAGGGTTAGGGTAAGGCTTAGGGGTTAGGGTGAAGGGTTAGGGTCAAGGGTTAGGGTTTTTGTTAGGCATAGCGTTGGGTTTAGAAGTAAGGGTTACTGTCAGTGTTAGGGTTGTAGGTAGGGTTACGGTTAGGGTTAGTGGTTTGGAATTAGGGTTAGGGATTAGGTGTCACAGTGATGACTAGGATATAGGGTTAGAATTGTGGGATAGGGGTTGTTCTCAGGAAATGGGTTATGCATTAACGTTAGGATAAGAGGTTAAAGTTAGGCGCACGGTGAAGTTTACGTGTTAAGGGGAGAAATAGGAACAGGGTTGGGTTGTTATGTTCAGGGTTAGGGTTATCTGTTAAAGGTATTGTTTATGCTTAGCGCACGGGCCCTGTCTGCATTAGGCGGGCGGGGGGAGTTTAGGGGGCTGGGATTGTACCCGGGAACTCACTCTATCATACTCTGGGTATGGGCCCGTGGGTTTCATGCAGGACACAGTGGTAGAGCCTCCTTTCACGCATGGCATGGGAGGATTGCAGGCTTTCTAAACTCTAAGAAAGCAAGAAGTCTGAGAATTAGATTTAGGGTTAGGATTATGGTTAGGGTTAAGGATGAAGTTTAGTGTAAGGGTGAGGGCTTACGGTTAGGGATTAGGGTTAGGGTTAAAGGTTACTCTTAGGTTTAACGGTTACACTTTGGTTTAGGGTTGAGGTTTACAGTTAGGGTTAAGATGAGGGGTTAGGGTTTGGTACAGGGTTAGGGTTAAGTGTTAGGTTTAGGGTTGAAGATTAGGATTAGGGTTAGGATTAAAGGTTAGCGTGAGAGTTAACGCTTAGGGTTAAGGTTAAGATTTAGGGTTTAGGGTTAGGGTTAGGGTTAGTTTTAGGGTTAGAGTTATGTGCTATGGTTTGTATAAGAGGTTAGGGTTAGGTTTACTGGTCACGGTTAGGGTTACGTTTAGGGGGTAGCATTAGGGTTAGGTTAGGGTTAAGGGATAGGATTAGGGATAAGTGTTGGGCTTAGGGTTAGGGTTTAGTGTTAGGGTTATCATTAAGGATTAGGGGAAGGGTCAGGGTTAAATGCTTGGGTGCGGGTAATGGTTAGGGTCAGGGTTAAGGTTCACGGATAGGGTTAGTGTTAAGGGTTACGGGTAGGTTTAGGGTTCAGGGTTAGAGTTAGCATTAGGGCTTAAGTTTAGGATTAGTCGGTAGGTTAGATTTAGGGTTAGATCTAGGCGTTAGGGTAAGGGCTAGCGTTAGGGTTAAGAGATAGGGTTAGGTTTAATGCTTAGGATTAGGGTTAGGGTTTGGGGTTAAAGTAAGTGTTAGGGGTTAGGTTTAAGGATCCAAGGTTAGGGTTATTTTTAGCTGTAGTGTTAGGGTTAGGGATAAGGGATCCCATTAGCATTAAGGGTCTTCCTTACTGTAGGGTTAAGGGTTAGGCTTAGAGTTAAAGGTTAAGGTTAGCGTCTGTGTTAAGATTTAGGGTGAGGATTAACGGTTAGGGTAAAGGTTAAGCGTTAGGTTTAGGGATTAGTGATTAGGGTTTTTGGTTAGTGTTAGGGTTAGCGGTTAGGAGTTATTGTTTTATGAAGGGGTATGGTTAGAATTAGGATTGGGGTTAGAGTTAGGGTGAGGTATAGGGGTTAGGTTTAGGGGTTAGTTTTAGGGTAAAAGGATAGGATTAGGGTTACGGGTTGGGCTTAGGTTTAGGGTTAAAATTTACTGCTAGGGTTAGGGACAGGGTTCAGTGTTAGCTTTAGGGGTTCTGGTTAGGGTTAGGTGTTAGGTTAGTGTCAGGGTTAGGTCTAGTCGTGAGGGTAAGGTTTAGGGTTAGCTTTAAGAGCTAGGGTTACGTTTAATGGTTAGGATTAGGATTAGGGTTAAGGGTTAGGGTAAGGCTTAGGGGTTAGGGTGAAGGGTTAGGGTTTTTATTAGTCATAGCGTTGGGGTTAGAAGTAAGGGTTACTGTCAGTGTTAGGGTTGTAGGTAGGGTTCCGGTTAGGGTTAGCGGTTTAGAATTAGGGTTAGGGATTAGGTGTCACAGTGATGACTAGGAGATAGGGTTAGAATTATGGGATAGGGGTTGTTCTCAGGAAATGCGTTATGCATTAACGTTAGGATAAGAGGTTAAAGTTAGGCACACGGTGAGGTTTACGTGTTAAGGGGAGAAATAGGAACAGGGTTGGGTGTTACGTTCAGGGTTAGGGTTATCTGTTAAAGGTATTGTTTATGCTTAGCGCACGGGCCCTGTCTGCATTAGGCGGGCGGGGGGAGTTTAGGGGGCTGGGATTGTACCCGGGAACCCACTCTATCATACTCTGGGTATGGGCCCGTGGGTTTCATGCAGGACACAGTGGTAGAGCCTCCTTTCACGCATGGCATGGGAGGATTGCAGCCTTTCTAAACTCTAAGAAAGCAAGAAGTCTGAGAATTAGATTTAGGGTTAGGATTCTGGTTAGGGTTAAGGATGAAGTTTAGTGTTAGGGTGAGGGCTTAGGGTTAGGGATTAGGGTTAGGGTTAAAGGCTACTCTTAGGTTTAACGGCTACACTTTGGTTTAGGGTTGAGGTTTACGGTTAGGGTTAAGATGAGGGGTTAGGGTTTGGTACAGGGTTAGGGTTAAGTGTTAGGTTTAGGGTTGAAGATTAGGATTAGGGTTAGGATTAAAGGTTAGCGTGAGAGTTAACGCTTACGGTTAAGGTTAAGGGTTAGGGTTTAGGGTTAGGGTTTGGGTTAGGTTTAGTTTTAGGGTTAGAGTTATGTGCTATGGTTTGTGTTAGAGGTTAAGGTTAGGTTTACTGGTCACGGTTAGGGTTACGTTTAGGGGTTTGCGTTAGGGTTAGGGTTAAGGGATAGGATTAGGGTTAAGTGTTGGGCTTAGGGTTAGGGTTTAGTGTTAGTGTTATCATTAAGGATTAGGGGTAGGGTCAGGGTTAAATGCTTGGGTGCGGGTAATGGTTAGGGTCAGGGTTAAGGTTCACGGATAGGGTTAGTGTTAAGGGTTACGGGTAGGTTTAGGGTTCAGGGTTAGAGTTAGCATTAGGGCTTAAGGTTAGGATTAGGCGGTAGATTCGATTTAGGGTTAGATCTAGGCGTTAGGGTAAGGGCTAGCGTTAGGGATCAGAGATAGGGTTAGGTTTAATGCTTAGGATTAGGGTTAGGGTTTGGGGTTGAAGTAAGTGTTAGGGGTTAGGTTTAAGGATCAAAGGTTAGGGTTATTTTTAGCTGTAGTGTTAGGGTTAGGGATAAGGGATCCCATTAGCATTAAGGGTCTTTCTTATTGTAGGGTTAAGGGTTAGGCTTTGAGTTAAAAGTTAAGGTTAGGGTCAGTGTTAAGATTTAGGGTGAGGGTTTACGGTTAGGGTAAAGGTTAAGTGTTAGGGTTAGGGATTAGTGATTAGGGTTTTTGGTTAGTGTTTGGTTAGCGGTTAGTGTTTTATGAAGGGGTATGGTTAGAATTAGGATTGGGGTTAGAGTTAGGGTGAGGTATAGGGGTTAGGTTTAGGGGTTAGTTTTAGGGTAAAAGGATAGGATTAGGGTTATGGGTTGGGCTTAGGTTTAGGGTTAAAGTTTACTGCTAGGGTTAGGGATAGGGTTCAGGGTTAGCTTTAGGGGTTCTGGTGAGGGTTAAGTGTTAGGTTAGTGTCAGCGTTAGGTCTAGTCGTGAGGGTAAGGTTTAGGGTTAGCTTTAAGAGCTAGGGTTAGGTTTAATGGTTAGGATTAGGATTAGGGTTAAGGGTTAGGGTAAGTCTTAGGGGTTAGGGTGAAGGGTTAGGGTCAAGGGTTAGGGTTTTTGTTAGGCATAGCGTTGGGGTTAGAAGTAAGGGTTACTGTCAGTGTTAGGGTTGTAGGTAGGGTTACGGTTAGGGTTAGCGGTTTGGAATTAGGGTTAGGGATTAGGTGTCACAGTGATGACTAGGAGATAGGGTTAGAATTATGGGATAGGGGTTGTTCTCAGGAAATATGTTATGCATTAACGTTAGGATAAGAGGTTAAAGTTAGGCGTACGGTGAAGTTTACGTGTTAAGGGGAGAAATAGGAACAGGGTTGGGTGTTATGTTCAGGGTTAGGGTTATCTGTTAAAGGTATTGTTTATGCTTAGCGCACGGGCCCTGTCTGCATTAGGCGGGCGGGGGGGAGTTTTGGGGGCTGGGATTGTACCCGGGAACCCACTCTATCATACTCTGGGTATGGGCCCGTGGGTTTCATACAGGACACAGTGGTAGAGCCTCCTTTCACGCATGGCATGGGAGGATTGCAGGCTTTCTAAACTCTAAGAAAGCAAGAAGTCTGAGAATTAGATTTAGGGTTAGGATTCTGGTTAGGGTTAAGGATGAAGTTTAGTGTTAGGGTGAGGGCTTAGGGTTAGGGATTAGGGTTAGGGTTAAAGGTTACTCTTAGATTTAACGGTTACACTTTGGTTTAGGGTTGAGGTTTACGGTTAGGGTTAAGATGAGGGGTTAGGGTTTGGTACACGGTTAGGGTTAAGTGTAAGGTTTAGGGTTGAAGATTAGGATTAGGGTTAGCATTATAGTATAGCGTGAGAGTTAACGCTTAGGGTTAAGGTTAAGAGTTAGGGTTTAGGGTTAGGGTTAGGGTTAGGGTTAGTTTTAGGGTTAGAGTTATGTGCTATGGTTTGTGTTCGAGGTTAGGGTTAGGTTTACTGGTGACGGTTAGGGTTACGTTTAGCGGTTAGCATTAGGGTTAGGGTTAGGGTTAGGGTTAAGGGATAGGATTACGGTTAAGTGTTGGCCTTAGGGTTAGGGTTTAGTGTTAGGGTTATCATTAAGGACTAGGGGTAGGGTCAGGGTTAAATGCCTGGGTGCGGGTAATGGTTAGGGTCAGGGTTAAGGTTCACGGATAGGGTTAGTGTTAAGGGTTACGGGTAGGTTTAGGGTTCAGGGTTAGAGTTAGCATTAGGGCTTATGGTTAGGATTAGGCGGTAGGTTCGATTTAGGGTTAGATCTAGGCGTTCGGGTAAGGGCTAGCGTTAGGGTTAAGAGATAGGGTTAGGTTTAATGCTTAGGATTAGGGTTAGGGTTTGGCGTTAAAGTAAGTGTTAGGGGTTAGGTTTAAGGATCCAAGGTTAGGGTTATTTTTAGCTGTAGTGTTAGGGTTACGGAAAAGGGATCCCATTAGCATTAAGGGTCTTCCTTACTGTAGGGTTAAGAGTTAGGCTTAGAGTTAAAGGTTAAGGTTAGGGTCAGTGTTAAGATTTAGGGTGAGGGTTAACGGTTAGGGTAAAGGTTAAGCGTTAGGGTTAGGGATTAGTGATTAGGGTTTTTGGTTAGTGTTAGGATTAGCGGTTAGGAGTTAGTGTTTTATGAAGGGGTATGGTTAGAATTAGGATTGGGGTTAGAGTTAGGGTGAGGTATAGGGGTTAGGTTTAGGGGTTAGTTTTAGGGTAAAAGGATAGGATTAGGGTTACGGGTTGGGCTTAGGTTTAGGGTTAAAGTTTACTGCTAGGGTTAGGGATAGGGTTCAGGCTTAGCTTTAGGGGTTCTGCTTAGGGTTAGGTGTTAGGTTAGTGTCAGGGTTAGGTCTAGACGTGAGGGTAAGGTTTAGGGTTATCTTTAAGAGCTAGGGTTAGGTTTAATGGTTAGGATTAGGATTAGGGTTAAGGGTTAGGGTAAGGCTTAGGGGTTAGGGTGCAGGGTTAGGGTTTTTGTTGGGCATAGCGTTGGGGTTAGAAGTAAGGGTTACTGTCAGTGTTAGGGTTGTAGGTAGGGTTACGGTTAGGGTTAGCGGTTTAGAATTAGGGTTAGGGATTAGGTGTCACAGTGATGACTAGGAGATAGGGTTAGAATTATGGGATAGCGGTTGTTCTCAGGAAATGGATTATGCATTAACGTTAGGATAAGAGGTTAAAGTTAGGCGCACGGTGAGGTTTACGTGTTAAGGGGAGAAATAGGAACAGGGTTGGGTGTTATGTTCAGGGTTAGGGTTATCTGTTAAAGGTATTGTTTATGCTTAGCGCACGGGCCCTGTCTGCATTAGGCTGGCGGGGGGAGTTTACGGGGCTGGGATTGTACCCGGGAACCCACTCTATCATACTCTGGGTATGGGCCCGTGGGTTTCATGCAGGACACAGTGGTAGAGCCTACTTTCACCCATGGCATGGGAGGATGGCAGGTTTTCTAAACTCTAAGAAAGCAAGAAATGTGAGAATGAGATTTAGGGTTGGATTATGGTTAGGGTTAAGGATGAAGTTTAGTGTTAGGGTGAGGGCTTAGGGTTAGGTATTAGGGTTAGGGTTAAAGGTTACTCTTAGGTTTAATGATTACACTTTATTTTAGGGTTGAGGTTTACGATTAGGGTTAAGATGAGGGGTTAGGTTATGGTACAGGGTTAGGGTTAAGTGTTAGGTTTAGTGTTGAAGATTAGGATTAGGATTAGGATTAAAGGTTAGCGTGAGTGTTAACGCTTAGGGTTAAGGTTAAGAGTTAGGGTTTAGGGTTAGGGTTAGGGATAGGGTTAGTTTTAGTTAGTTTAGTGCTATGGTTTGTGTTAGAGGTTAGGGTTAGGTTTAATGGTCACGGTTACGGTTACGTTTAGGGGTTAGCATTAGGGTTAAGGTTAAGGGATAGGATTAGGGATAAGTGTTGGGCTAAGGGTTAGGGTTTAGTGTTAGGGTTATCATTAAGGATTAGGGGTAGGGTCAGGGTTAAATGCTTGGGTGCGGGTAATGTTTAGGGTCAGGGTTAAGGTTGACGGATAGGGTTAGTGTTAAAGGTTACGGGTAGGTTTAGGGTTCAGGGTTAGAGTTAGCATTAGGGCTTAAGGTTAGGATTAGGCGGTAGGTTAGATTTAGGGTTAGATCTAGGCGTTAGGGTAAGGGCTAGCGTTAGGGTTAAGAGATAGGGTTAGGTTTAATGCTTAGGATTAGGGTTAGGGTTTGGGGTTAAAGTAAGTGTTAGGGGTTAGGTTTAAGGGTCAAAGGTTAGGGTTATTTTTAGCTGTAGTGTTAGGGTTAGGGATAAGGGATCCCATTAGCATTAAGGGTCTTCCTTGCTGTAGGGTTAAGGGTTAGGCTTAGAGTTAAAGTTTAAGGTTAGGGTCAGTGTTAAGATTTGGGGTAGGGTTAACGGTTAGGGTAAAGGTTAAGCGTTAGGGTTAGGGATTAGTGATTAGGGTTTTTGGTTAGTGTTAGGGTTAGCGGTTAGGAGTTAGTGTTTTATGAAGGGGTATGGTTAGAATTAGGATTGGGGTTAGAGTTAGGGTGAGTACAGGGGTTAGGTTTAGGGTAAAAGGATAGGATTAGGGTTACGGGTTGTGCTTAGGTTTAGGGTTAAAGTTTACTGCTAGGATTAGGGATAGGGTTCAGGCTCAGCTTTAGGGGTTCTGGTTAGGGTTAGGTGTTAGGTTAGTGTCAGGGTTAGGTCTAGTCGTGAGGGTAAGGTTTAGGGTTAGCTTTAAGAGCTAGGGTTAGGTTTAATGGTTAGGATTAGGATTAGGGTTAAGGGTTAGGGTAAGGCTCAGGGGTTAGGGTGAAGGGATAGGGTCAAGGGTTAGGGTTTTTGTTAGGCATAGCGTTGGGTTTAGAAGTAAGGGTTACTGTCAGTGTTAGGGTTGTAGGTAGGGTTACGGTTAGGGTTAGCGGTTTAGAATTAGGGTTAGGGATTAGGTGTCACAGTGATGACTAGGAGATAGGGTTAGAATTATGGGATAGGGGTTGTTCTCAGGAAATGGGTTATGCATTAACGTTAGGATAAGAGGTTAAAGTTAGGCGCACGGTGAGGTTTACGTGTTAAGGGGAGAAATACGAACAGGGTTGGGTGTTACGTTCAGGGTTAGGGTTATCTGTTAAAGGTATTGTTTATGCTTAGCACACGGGCCCTGTCTGCATTAGGCGGGCGGGGGGAGTTTAGCGGGCTGGGATTGTACCCGGCAAACCACTCTATCATACCCTGGGTATGGGCCCGTGGGTTTCATGCAGGACACAGTGGTAGAGCCTCCTTTCACCCATGGCATGGGAGGATTGCAGGCTTTCTAAACTCTAAGAAAGCAAGAAGTCTGAGAATTAGATTTAGGGTTAGGATTCTGGTTAGGGTTAAGGATGAAGTTTAGTGTTAGGGTGAGGGCTTAGGGTTAGGGATTAGGGTTAGGGTTAAAGGTTACTCTTAGGTTTAA